>NW_009716667.1:11454-41776 GCF_000703405.1 Apaloderma vittatum
GAGCTGGCTTGGACTAAGTTCAAAGAGAAGTACTTTTTGATCACTGACTAACTTCCCTACCATAAAAACAATCACAAGGATGAACAAAATGTCAAATGAGAAAAACTCACATTCAGATAGAAAGAAGAATAGTTGGTAACATGGATTCCCTGCATGTCTGAGTAACGTGCAAGTTTTCACTTGTACATTCAGCCATCAAAGGGCTTATAGCTGCAGGCCACGGGCCCAAGGGATCAACATTTGGGCTGCGTTAAGCTTCCAGGGGGTATGTGTGCAAAACTCCAGTATGAAACCATTCTTAAAAAGGCTGCATGTTTGCTCTTTCTGTGGTTTGTCTGAAAGGTCATTGTTTAAGATGTTTTCACTTAATGAAAATGTGCCTTTTTTCTTGCTATTGTTGTTTGATTGTTTCTTTCATGTACGTTCCTCCCCCTCAATATCATTGTTTGTCATCGTATTGTGAAGTATCTTGCTGTTTCATTAGTTGTCATGGAATGGATTAGACTTTACAGATTTGTATAACTTTTCATTATGTTACTGGTTAATTCACAGATGGGTACGTTTCCACTGTAACAACTTCTCTGAACTGATTAGGAAGTTTTTGACTGGAGCAGGATTAAAGCAACTGTATTCATTGCCCAGAGTACTGTGGGAGCTGCATTACTTGGGCAAAGACTTCTTACACTGCTCAGGAATGGCTCATCATACTGCTGTCCATCAGATCTTTCCTCTTAATCCGATCTAAGCACCTGCACTGAGCAGGCACCTACACTTGCATTCACACAGGTGGTTTGTTACGAGAACCAAATGTGAACAAAACTATTCATCCCCTGCAGAAAAATACACCAGATACTGAACTTACTCTCTTCATTACCAACACGTCTGCTGAACTAGCAGAAACAAGCAGCCTAGACAATGCCAACAACAATAAAAAAAAGCATCAGCAATCGAGGACTTGAAAGCACAAATTCCAGCTGAGGTACAAGGCAAAGACATCTCCCAGTCAACCTTTGCACAAACTAGACACGTGGATAACAGTACATTTTCTCTATCACATAAGGACTCATGGAAACCTGTCTTTTAGGTCTGGCAATTGAGAAGAATATTAGGAAAATCATACAGAAGCACATACACAACTTGAAGAGATACCCAGAAAGCATCACGAGATTAGCTAACAGTAGCTAAATATTTATATTGTACATGTCACGTTTATCACAACATACCCTTCTTCTTCCAGAAAAATGTCTCTGTTATGGGTTAGGACAGACAGTATCCAATGTATTTGTTTCTCTTGGTATATTGTGCTCCTTTAATGAGAGCAACAGAGCCAAGCAGGCTGCTCCGCAAGGGAAAGGACACAGAATCTTCATTTGAGAGCTACTGGGCATGCTTAAGGCAGGGAGAAGCAAACAGCAAGGAGAAATGAGCATGCAGCTCAGGCTCAGGAGATAGCCAAGAGCAGCAGGAGAAGCAAGCCCCAGTGACAATGGAGATTAAAAAAAAAAAAAAAAAAGAAAAAGAAGTCTCTCTAGGAACCAGAGTCAACTCACAGTCTGCTTCAATCCCGAAAGCCACTGAGCTGACTGAAACCAAGACTGGAAGCAAGGACAAAGTGAGCAGCAGGAGATTTGTTTATAAACCCTTCCCCATGTCTAGCCTGTCTTTTCTGTCTCTCTTGTCTCTGTTTTAAGAGCTTTGTCTGAGGAAGGCTTTGCTCAAAGAAAACCTGGGGTTTGAGTTTAAAAGCTCTTTGAGGGAAGATGTCTGGACAGACCTCCCTCAAAGCTCTGATCAGGGATTTTCATATGTTTTGTTAATGACAAAGATATTTTGGTGGTTTTTTTCAGTTATGCCAACAAATACTTAGCTTATATGTGCAGCATGTGAGTAGGGGCTTTGTCAAGATGTACCTCTTACAGAAGAGTGAGCAAGTGACAGCATCACCAGCTGTGCACAAGGACACAACCTGAGCTGAGAAACAGAAACAATCTCTGTAGCAACTCCTTCACACTTGGATATGAAGTCTGCATGAGCTCTGGTAACAAAAAAAATAGATGCCATAACTTCCCAGTCTTACTTCACTTCTCCCAAACTCGGAGCTGCTGATCAAAGCATCTGGGCAGAGCTGCCTGCAAAGCGTGCTGTGAACACCTGATCAAGTTATTATACAAGAGGGGTAATGCCACTTGGACAAGGCAAGAGGGAAGTGATCCAACATCTCCGAAACACAGGGAGAAAAGGGTGCTTTGTTAATACCAACAGGGAACCTCCACCTAAACAAGATCCAGAAGCAGCTGTAACTTGCTTTAACGTATGGCTCAAACCAAAGGAGTTGGCACTTCCTTTCCTCTGTGTCCTTTAGATCTGCTCCACCTTCTCTGGAGAGGGCAGGACACAAATTACCCAGCACTCAGCAGTCACCAATTACAGAGGAAACAGAACCGCTGCATTGTCTATACGCTGTCACGCGTCATCTGCCTGCAAACCGTGGTTGCACCAGGCATTGTCACTGCGCTGTCCTCCCCAGCAGCCAGCTGCACAGATTGAACAAGCGAGGGTGAAAGAACATAAGGAAGCCATTAGAGGTTAGGAACAGTTGCCCAACATGACTCAAAAAAGGGATCTGAGGAAACATAATGGAATCACTCATGAGCAACTGTCCATCCGGTCCACATCTGCAGGCGCTCTGCAGCTGCTCCTGCTCTCAAGACAGACTAAACCAGTTCTCTAGAACAAGCACAATATATGCATTAGCTCAGTGTACCTGCCCTTAAGTTTAAACATGTCAAACATGGGGAAAAAAACCAAACAACCCAAACAAAACAAAACAACAAACCCTAACAAAACTTTTGGTCTCTGTAAGAGTGGCCATGAAGAGACGGTATTCGTGAAAAGAAAAAACAAGAGGAGGATTGCTACTGATTGACGAAGGAATAGAGCTGTCTCGAGCTTCTAATTATACAAATCTATTTGTGTTTATTCTGCATTCAACCACCCAGTTGTGTGATGGGAAATAGAGGATAATAAACACAGTAATAATAATAACGGGGCAGATTGCAGCTGGCATAGGCATGGGTGTGTAGGAGGGAAAATACCAGTAGTGCCCACAGGCAATGTGCAAGCCCTGCCTACACTCAGCAGGGCCTTCAGCCTTGCGTCCTCCAAAAATGAATTTATTTCCCAGGACACAGAGGATGCCTAAGCCCTGATTCCACCAAGGAGTGAAATAACAAACCTGTTTAACTGCCTCAGAGGAAATACCCTCCCCACTAGCACCATCCCTTCCCACAGATCAGTTATCTGGCTTTGAGATGCAACATGTTTTTTAATAGGCACGTTATTTTGTGTCTATAACTAGTGAGCATTGAAGTAATAACATCTCCACCTGCTCTTTTTCAGTTTTCCTCACAGTGGAGAATATCATTAAGGAAAGTATTCAGAGGAGGAGAGGATATCTTTCTCAAATGAATGATAAACATTTATCTAACAGCTCATTGAAAAATACCTCAACTCTATGTTTTTCAGCAGGCAGAAATCAAGCCATAAATCAGAAGACTTCTCAAAATACACAATGCCAGCAAGATCAGCATGCCAACTGCACATTCATTATTCACTCATGCCTATTATGAGATGGAGAAGAGCCTTTTTTTTTTTCTTGTTAAACAGACAGAAACCCACCACTAAAGAGCAATTTATGCTGTAAAATAATCACTAGCTGCATTCAAGATCCCATCAGTGTTATCAGGTCACTTAAACTTGCATTTATAAGCATTTCTCTTGAAAAGAAATGTCTTAAAAAGAGAAGGAGTAATTATGTATTGCACACCTTGATATCAGCAGCAGCTGTCCAGGCAAGCTGAGGATTATGATTATTGTAACCAGTTACGTGGGCTTTAGAGAAGCAATAAAAGCATTCTTCCAAATAAAGCTTTGGAATCATTGAAGAGATGAAATGAAGTAAGAGCTTGCATCTCCAACAGGATTAATACCACAAGTTTATAAATTGGGCTTAGACACTAATTTAGAAGACTAAACCATCTCTGAATCAGATCAGTCGCTATTACAGCCTTCCACAGTTTCACTGAAACTCTAAACAGACTCTAAAATCCATAGAGCACCTAAAGACAACAAATGAAAGGCTCTCATCATGGAGCTACTGGGGAAAAGGTTTAATATGAAAATGCCGTGAGAAGCCTAACTTGTCTTCTATATATAGGTTTAAATTACACAGCCAGAAACAGCTGCTGCAGCTCAACAAGAAAATGCAACATTTGTGAACCAGCAGCTTGAAAAGGCAGGGCTGTGGGGAAGTCAAGTAGAAATGAGTGTGCTTTAAACATTACCACTGAAAGAAATCCAGGGGGAGGGAAAACAATATTAGAATCTTTTGCTTTACAAAAAGATTTAAATATCAGTTTTTTGTTCTGTAACTCTCTTTTTTTTGCCTGAAATAATGTGCAATCCCAGGTGTGGAACTGCAGAGTTAATAAATTAGGTCTGAATCAGGAATTAAGTTAAACCACTACGCACCAGACATCAAATAACTTCCTAATCCAGACTCTCTGATCTTTTCCCACCCTCCAAAAGCCCCATACTTTTACTTGAAGAATAGGCAGGATAATTTCTTATCCCTCATTCTATAAGCAAAGCAAGCTAAAGCAGCATTTCCCATTTGTGAGTGAAAGAAGCAATCCTACTCCCATGTTACAACCAGATTTCACACGGTCAGTCTAACCCCTTGCTACCAGGCTAGCTAGACGTAGAGAAAGAATTTTGAAACCTTTAAAATGAGAATTCAGATTAATAATAAGTCTGTCAACATTTGTTTAAGCTAAGCCATTGGAGCAGAATTTTACAGTTATTTCAGCTGCCTGTTGCTACAAACACACATTTCTCCTAATAAAGTGAAACAAATAAGCAAACAAACACTGCTGACTTCTAGCAGGTGTTGTGCTGCATATTACTAATAACTGGGACATTTCACCTGGAAGATGCCACAAACACTGCGTAACCTCTCCTACCAAATCCACCCTATCGAATTCTCTATCTGCCAGCTCTTACTTGGCAGCCAGGGTGCCTAGGGCAGGTTTTCAATAAGCGTTCCGTGATGACTGGATCCTCCTATTAAAACTGAGACAGTCAAGAAAGTGATCCATTGACTTCAACAGGCTGAAGACTTCAGCTGTCTGGAACAAGAGATTGCTTCTCAGTAATACTTAGAGGCAATAATAGTATCAGAGAAAATGTCTGGTGCAGGAAAATCTAGGACAAACTTAAACGTATTAAGTAAAGTTATTTCACAACTTCCTATCTTGTTTCAAGCCCTACGCACATAGCTAGCCTTGCAATCAATCAGCTAAACAATATGAATCCATGTATGGTAATCGTACAGATACATTTACCTCCTGCTCAGACCAAAAACAAATGAAGCCTCTGAACACCTGTAGCCTTAAGCAGCCCAGAGCCTACCCCTTACTGCCATGAAGGAAAAGTCTGAGCTACCACCCGAACCCAATCTTAAAGTACAAACATAGCAGGTAAGGATAAAACAAATAATAACAAAACAGCATGAATATCAACAGCATTAACCCCTCACAAAAATGGCAATTAATTATTTTGAAACTCTTAACAGCTTTGCCATTATATTATCAGCACACATTTACAATACAAAATATTTACGCATTGTTTACTCGGGGAGCAGAAAAGATTTCCAAAATTCTTCAGTTGTTTGTTTTCTCAAGTAAGAAGACATCATACTTTATATTAAACCTCTTATGCATGAAGTTACCTGACTCAAGAGACCAAACGTAGATAAGATGTACATACGCTTTTCAGACACAAAGATGGAAGAAAAAGGAGATATTTTCTTTAACAGGGCCATACTTACAACTTGCTGAAATTCCAGTACCGCAATAATAAAAGAAATTTCTCTCTCCAAAGCAAAAAAAAACCCCAAAACCTCACAGAGATAAGTCTTCTTTCACTTAAAAATAAACTTTAAGAAAAAAAAAAGGAAGAAGAAAAGGCAAACCAAATTAACTTATACCCATCTTTCTTCCACTAAGGCAGGGCAGGCATCTCTTATAGCTCCCTTGAAATGGCTCATTAAGGGAAGTGGGATCACCTGGCCCCAGTGCTGGGGCTGGTGACAAAGCCCAGCTGCACCCTCCCAAGGGCTGTGGGGCAGCCCCATGCTCTGGGGAGCCAGCAGGACCTTTCTGCATGGAACCAGCTTGAGGTTTCTGCAGCCACTCAAATCAGTGTAAAATGGGCATGAAAAAAACTATTCATGTTCCTTTAGCCTCCTCCTAACATTGCTGGAATGCCAGAAGACCTTTCAAATATTAGCAAATATTATGAAATGGAAGAAGACATAAAAGAAATTGTTAATACCTCAGGTGTACTCCGGTCCGTCCTAACTTTCTGCACGAGGTCAAGAACTTCATATATACTTTGGCATCCAGAATTTTATCAACTTTCTTTGAGTATGCCAAGATTTTATCTGTTTATTTTAACTTGGACCCACAGGAATGCTTGCACAGTGAAACTGGACAGGGGGAGCAAGAGCAGAAATACACGGTTAAATTGTCCATTTCACCATAAGCAATTAGTTTGTGGTTAAGAAGAATATAGATTATTAATGGCGGAAAAAGGAAGCCAAACCACCTCCCTTCCCCAATGAGATCTGCTTAGGGGAACCCCTGCCTCTGTGCTGACTTCCAGCCACAGCAGGTCCCTGGGTGGACACAGAACATCACAATTCAAGAGAGAGACCCTACTGACATGAATTGTACCGGGGAGCTGCTAATTAAGCTGACAGACAAACCGGGGAAAAGTTGCCAGACTGCTTTGAGAACAGTTCCCTGGCCTAAAAGTCAGTGAGCGGCACTTGTAGCAAAGTAACCCTTTCCCAGCATAGTTTCTTCATTTGCTATGTTTGTTCATTATGGCAAGAGTGAGCTGGTTTGACTTCTGTGGGAAATGGACTCACACTTCTGAAGCAGACAACCCTGGGAGCAGACACGGCAAACGTGAATTATGTTCCCAGTGCTGGCCAAGACAGAAAATAAAATATGCATTCATGCCAAAAGTGTGCATTTGAATTCTTATCTGAGACATAAGAAGAAGCTCTCCTTGGAGTTACTCTTTGACCTAAAGTGCTTGTTGAAAGTGGCCTTAATATCTGACAAGGCTCACTCGCTGGATTAGCAGAACTGCACGACAACTGGCATTTGGAACTAAACACTGTGCTCACAAGTAGAAAGTTTGCTGCTGCTTTTATTAGTAGCAGTATATATTGTACAAGACAACAGAAAGATGAGTACCACTTGTAGAAAGTGGAAGAGACGGCTTCTCTGAGTTAAACAGGGGTGAGTGAATACTGACTTTTCCTAAGGCTCTGTCAAAGTCCAACAGTTTACTAGTGTATGGGTAGCATTTGATGACTGCCAGCCTCTATCCTACGGTAAAAGCTGTTCACACCAGCCTCCAGCCTCACATTCTCTACTCAATATAAGCCAAGTGTAAATTATGTGCTTCATTGAACTGCATCTTTACTTCTAAATAATGTCACAGTAACTTGAATTAATAGATGTGGTACTGGCTATGCAGATCTGGGACAGCCCTGGTGTGGTCACCTAGACCAAAGATGCCTGTATTGCCACAAAACTTGAGGGCTGATCTCTGCTGTCAAAAAGGTTCATGAACAGGTTTCCAAGCAGAGAGAGGGAGAGAGAGAAGAGTTCAAGGTTCCTGGTATACAGTTGTTCATTATCGTTTTCGTACTGAATTAGATAACGTACATTTTCACATCCCATTTAACTGATCATATTCAAACATGGCAACTTCAAAGCTAAATATTCAAAGGACTTTGAGCAACCACAACTGCTGCGTTTTTTGCCAATTGCTGTAGTAAAAATATGTTTGCTGTTCCAAGTAACATTTTTCTTTCTCCTTGGTATGTTATCAGTCTTAAAATTGCCAAACAGAACCCAAACAAATACGGCTGAGACCCATATGTTGTTTTCACAAGTGGAGTTCTTGAAATGAAGTTGTGTGTCTGTGTGTACAACTGCTTGATTTATTCCGCAGTTTTGCTACCATCATAACCTTAACTTGTGTTCTGTTACTCATGGACTATTTTGTCCTTTGGGCTCTTTGAAACTAAGACTGCTGCCAGATTTGTCAGTACATAAATCAGTTAAGTTAGATAAGCTCCACTTTGATTGATGAAGGTGTTGAAGATTATCTTGCTGTGGTATGCGATGACTCAATGCCTCTTTACTTGTTTTGGAGCAAAAAAACACAACAAAAAAAAGATCTGTAGAGGATTTCTTCTCTGTTACACAGTCCTGCAGCAGATACGCCTTACCAAGGCGCTACTGCCTGGGTGGGCCTCCCTGCGCTGCTTTCCTATAGCCCTTCATGTTCCTCAGTTGTGTAGTCCAGCTTGACTTTTTTTTTTCCCCAAAGGGACATATACCATGGATAAGAATGCTGAACTTCATTTAACTTCATTCCACCACTATATTGCTATTTTAATTCTCTCTCCAGCCTTACGCTTAAAAAACCTTTTATATGTGCATTTGTATGTATATTAAATATACTGTCATTTTTTGACTAGAGGAATGCTCTTTGGTCACCTCATGCTATGACTCCTTACTTGGGCTTGGTGTTTCACAAACTGTCTGGAGCTCTCCCAGTAGATAATACTTCAGTCACCTCTGATTTCAGATTTTCATTGTGTAAAGACTTACGTTACTTATTTTTACTCCATCCTTCAAAATAAGAATTGCCTCCCTCAGATTCACTTGACTCCATTAACACCTGAACAATATCGAGACAATTAATAGATGTAATACTACTATGGTCTCAGTTTCATCCAGAAGAACAAATAGAGCTAGTTGTTTGGAAAAAGAAGAACTCTAGTGGAAATAAACATCGTGATGTTTATCTTGGAAAATGCAGGGTTCAGCAATAGAAGATGCATGCATCTCGCAGATCTTTTTCATTTTGTGACATACTGCAAACATCAAGTGGTTAGCAGGCAGAAAAGCCAAGTGAGCCGGATAAATATCCAGACAAATCTGGCAGAAGAGAACAAAGAGAGCTGGAATGGTGATGAAACATATGTTTTCAAGTAAACATTGTAACAGGCCAATAGAAGGGGTACCATTCCCCACAAAAATGGCAGCAGAGAACAGAGAAATGCTTAAAAAAAATGCAAGCAGTAGCTTTTGGGACAGTTAAATGTAAGGAAAGCATCTGCCTGATGATTGGTGACCTAACACTGGCACCACAGTCCCATTCTCAAGGGATTCATCTGCTCACCTATGCCCTGGCATTTACTATTACAAAGGAAATCTACACAATGGAAATAACTGCAATTTAATTGGGAATACGCTTTTTTCTTAGTACTACCATTCTTGTAAATGGAAAAAAAAATCCTCTCAGCTAACTATTACTGCGGTCAAAGCCAGCAACATCCAGAAAGCAAATGTTTTTAATGATAATCTAAGAAAAATAACAACCGGTTCTCTGGCAGCATTAGTTGTTCCAATTGCACGGTCTCTCTTCACTCGGGCTGCGAGCTCCTTGCGAAGCGCAGGCAGCACTCGCAACCACAACAAAGCAGGATCCATTCTCACCTGGGACAAATGAAGCTCCTCCGTGCCGTCCTGCTCCTTCTTCAGCGCTTGTATCCCTGCAGACCCAGAGTACACCACGAATACCGCTCCTTCAGCAGCCTGTGCTCACTGGATGAGATCAGCATCAGTAATTCTACTGGACTTTAGTTACCTTGCACAAAAAAAAAGCAAAGAATAACAAAGAAATGCACATCCTAGCTGAACTCAGTTCAAGTTTCAGCATGCCTCTTTTGTCCCCGAGTTTGTTTGCCCCCGAGTTTGTTTGCCCCCTTAGAACACCAAGAAAAAAGAAGCAATATATAATCTAGTATTTTTAATTTTATGTACAGGAATATAATGTTATGGCAACTTTGTACATGAAATACATACAGTATTTAACCATGAAAATCAGCTAGGTAAGAATTTACATTAGCAATGAAACTGCTTCATGTGCAGCTCAGTTAATACTTAGTTTAGATCTGTTTTATTGGTGAGAGATTTTAATAGTTTACAATCATAGAAACATAAACATTTAAAACAACACTCTATAAAATAATTTACAGAAACCCTACCATCTATACTGAGAGAAAGGGTGTATGCCTGTGAGTTCTGTGTGTGAATAACAAGGTGGACAAACGATGTATCTCAGCCTTTTGAGTATAAAATAATTTAGAAGCAGTTCATGCAATACGGAAGCAAAGGAGTGCCAGTTCCTTCGAGGTTTCCTGCTACCTTGGACATCTACTGAGCATCACGTGTGGGTCACCGGACACACGATAACACCATTGCCAGACGCTACCAGAGAGCATCTGCCTCAGTTCCTCCAAACAATTACTTATGTAAACATAAATATACAAGTTGATATCTTTTCTACACAGTACAGGTCACAGCTTCTCAGCTGTGAGAGTAGTCAATCCGTATACGTGGAATTGGGTAATGTTCAGACCACAGTTCCATGTATTTCCATGTACAGGGGCACTAACAGAACTTCCTCGTTTTCACCAATTTACTCTGGTATTTCACGGAGTGCCCGCCGTGCCCTATCACGTAAACGTCCAGCAGGTAGGACTTGCCAGGCTGCAGGCCTCTGATTGTCTCTGTGGTCACTGCTTTCTGGATGTTCTGGCTGTGGAAGTATTTACAGAGAACCTTTTCCGATTTCTTCCTCGTATCTGGACCCAAGCACTGGTTCTGCTCTCTTCTCTTTTGCTCTTCGTTGTAATTGTCATCCACTTCCCTTTTGTAGATGCAGAATTTGTTTCTCTCCTGCGTGCCCAGCCACGCCACCGTGACCGAAGAACAGGTGCGGAGTTTGTCGAAGGCTTTGATTCGCGTATCTTCGGGAAGAGAAGGGAACGACTGCTTGTTAGGCCTTGTTGTAGCCAGGATCTTCAGCATGGAAGCACCTTTTTTGCTTCCTTTCAGCCTAATGAGATACTTAGCTTTTGCTTTTCCCCGAAGCTGGAACTGCCGCACACCCTCCACATTTTGAGACAAGAGAAGTTTTCCATCTCTTCTAACTTGGATCTGAACAGCATCCAGGCATGAATGAATGGAGAAGGTGACTTTTTGGTGAGAAGAGACAGGAGCAAACCGTAGAAATTTGGCTCCCTTTCTCTTGATGAAGACATCTGTAACTTTGCCATCCTTCAGTTCAACTGTTTTCTGTTTAGCCTCCTCCTTTGTCCTGGCGAAGGTACCAACGTACGCGGTGCTCATGTTACTGTTGGTATTTACTGCAAACATGTCAAAGTAGTACTGCGTATCTGGCTTCAGGTCAGACACTGTGAATATGTTCTTGTTCCCGATACAAACTTTATGCAGGTCGACTCTCGGCTTCAGGGATGTTTGGCGCCCAAACTTTGATGATGATTTTAGGAAACCACGTTCTTTGCCAGAGTTGTCTGAGGGGAAGCCAAAATGGGCAAAGTCAAACGGACTGAAATCCAGACCCGGTTTTGGAGCCATCATGAAGGCATCATCAGAACTGAGCTTGGCTTCGACAGCGCAGAGGCTTTTGAAATTGTGTTCTTTATTGATGACAATGCAATACTGGATTGGCTGTTTCAGCAAGGAGGCGGTGGGACTTGGTTTCCATGCCAGCGTCACTGTTGTACGTCCCAAAGAAGTGACATCGATTCTGGGATCATAAGGTAATTCGGGATAAGGTTGGTCTGACTCCGGAGTAGTGGTTGCATACACTTTAAAATGTGTATCTTTCTCTGTCGACAGCAGATCTAGTTGGTATAAACCAGATGAGGAACTGGAGGACACAAAGTACTCAACATCATTGCCTTTGTAAGAGAACAGCTCTGCGCCTTCCTCATTAGTAATCTGCTGTTTCTGTTGCTCAAGAGGTTCTGGTTCACCTAGATAACAAGCAAAGAAAAAACATTTGTACATATACAATCTGCAAATATGAGAAAATGAAACTCTAACAGGCACTTCTACATAAAACACAAAAGTGAAGTGAAAAAGGACGGTTTTAGCTTCTGAGGAAGACTTAATCCATACGTCTGTCAATCAGAGAGGAAAATTGGTTTGGCACTCAGGATAAAACCAAATGCACAAGAAACCGCATCTGACCAGTATTAACAGAGTCTCATTCCCCAAGGAGAACGGACTCCACAGCCTGTTTCTGGGCTTAGGCCCTCCAAGTCACGCTAAAATTCTGTGCCTAAATACAGTGCAGGCCAAAGGTGCATATACCGTACTCAGGTGCTGGATATGACATTTTAGTACTTGCGTGAGAGGGGCTGGAAGCCAAAGACCTCCTCTCTCTTGAGTGACACTTATATGTTTATTCCCAAATAAGCTCCATGTCTACAGAGAAGTCCCTGCTGCAACGCAGGCCCCATCTCTCCAGCTCTTATCTTGAGTACACAGCTCACAGCAAAGCCCCCATGAAACCGAGTTACTCTGGACAAACACGGTTTGTTGTAGTAGCATCCGGTGCACCCTGTAACTATAACCTCAGCTCTTAGGTTTTCACAGCCCTTTTCCTTGTCATGTCGCTACCTGCTGCCAGTTTCCTGCACAATGGCAGGACCGGGGCTGAAGAGCCAAACATCAGGAGGTCATCAAGATGGGCACCAACATGGTCTGAGAGGCTTCCAAATCTAGGAGAAAAGCGGGTCTCTGAGGCGCAAAGGAAGTTTTGATGGATTGTTACCTGAACCTTCTCCACTGGCTTCCTCGGGGAGCTCCTGCACACTCAGTTTCCACTCCAGAGGGGCATCACACGGTGTTACTGTCACTGCTAACGGAGTGTTGTCCTCTTCAACCACAAAGAAGTACCTAGGAGAACACAAACAGACCCATACATCATGAAACCCTGACAGCAGCCAACCCGCAGGGATCCAGTGGATGTGATCAGGGTTGATCTTGGTGGTGCAGCAGAGACAAAAGTGTTACTTACAGGCAAGCATGTGGAGAGGGAACATGGAAAGGCTGGTGGGCAAGAGCTACGGAGGTGAGTCCTCCCACCAACACAGTGGTGCAGAGTCCACCCTTTGCTGTCAAGACATGGCAGAGGGACTTCTGGCTTCCTGCCCTTGCCTCCATCAGCTTCAATTTTTACCCTGTGCACTATCTATACACAGTATAAAGTCACAAAACTATAAATGCGGGAAACAGGATCTTTTCCGGAATTTAGGGAGATGCTCTTTGAAGCAGGACATAGATTTTATGTTATTTCCAGGTAAGGGCCCTAGAAGCACGTATAGATACATATGCACCCAAGCTCTGCGTGTCATTTGTTGTAAAACATTTCTCACCAATCAAGGATAAGAGAGGTGTGTGATATGAGGAGGAAGGTGGCAATGCTGGTCTTCCCTGAACTCCGGAGCCTCACGTTCTTCCCCAATCTAACCTCAGTGCTTCCTGGCCCATAGGATGGAGGCTGTGAAGCGGGGAGTTCAGACCAGACTGACTTATGCTACTTCTCTAAAGCGCAATATGAAATAATGAAGAGAGACAAGTGTAATGGGGTAAGCATGTAGTTTCCAATTTCCTTCCCACTCCCTTTGCCTCCAGGCATGGTTAGTGGCCCCACTTCAGGGAAATTCTGCGGTCTGTGGGAGTGCTGGGCTTATCCCAGAAACCAAATGAATTGGAGAGACCCTCAGCTGGGGAGGCCAGAGAGACGGAAACTCACATAGTTACTTCACCAGACGGAATACTGGCATTTGTATTTCTCTGGTTTCGATTCAATTTTCGTTTCAAAACATCCAACAAAAAAAGCTAGTAACTTCAAAGTAAAACTTCCTCACTTGAGCTGGACAGAAATACCTTTTCGGGGTGTCTCGGAAGAGGTAGCTGCTAATTTCGGCTCCATCTGGGATGACTGCTGAATCGTGAAAAAACGCTTTGTCCCGGATCTGCATTTGGAAGAGCTCCTCATCTCTGGTCGGTAACTTCTGGGGCCTGGAGCTAAGCGGCAGCAGTAGCAGCAGCAGCGGAGGGCAGCGCAGCAGGAGCATCCTACAGCAACGACAGGGAGTCTCACCTGAGGAGCGCTGCACCACGGGCAGCAGCTCCCGCCAGCCTCTTCCACTGCAGTGGGTGAGACCGGAACCAAACACCTGTTGATTCACGACCCGCGGTTGCCGACTTGGCCAGCTGCAAACTAGTGTGGCTCTTGCAGGGCGATTTACTGCTAAAAGTGAGCATCCTCACAATGACATCGCACGCGCTTCATCTTTTGCCAGCACCTTCACAAGCCATACAAGCACTGGCAATAGATGTTGTAAGGGCTAAGCTTGCGTCGTCACAGTGCTCGGATAAAGTATGTAAATAAGATTTTTCCATCATGAACTGCAATTGAAAGCAAGCACATGGACTGGTTTCCAATTGGTATCTCTCCCTCTCACGAACAAAGAGCAAAACCCTTCCATCCACTTTGGTAGAGCTACAGTTTGATGTTTTGCCACAGCAGAAACAGAACTCGCTGGACACAGGAGCTAGGGTAAGCACCGAGCAGATGGAGGATATGCCGACTTCACTTTCCCGAGGAGATTGTTGGGCTTCCAACAATCCTTTGAAAAGTAAATATTTCCAGTGAAATTGTTCTTTATAAAAATAGTGAATTAGGAAAACATGCATTATAAACCCTCACATATTCAAAGCACATTGGTATTAGCATGCAATTCAGCAGGGCTTAATCCTCAAGCCTGATGGGAATTGCGAAACACAAAAGCAAAGAATCCCTTACAAATTGGGCATAATAATTCATAATCTCAGCCTTTCATTATTATGTCTATAACTAGGTCAGTAACAACTACTCTAACATATACAGTGGGAGGGGCTGGAAATCTCCTTTCAGTACAGTAGATGATCTCATATATAATGGCTCTGGTACGGAGGGGTGAAACAAAGCCCATTTCTGGTATGAGTGTAGTGAGTTTAAATTGCAAGATGATAACATTTTTTAAAACTAGAAAAAATTTTAAAAAAAAAGTATTGAGGTTACTACCTAAACTGGCTTCAAGGAGAAACATGATAAAAAGCTGAACAGGCAGGAACAACTCCATCTTGTTGTTACTTGGCTGAATGTGTGGTGATGCACCACTCCCGTACTCCACTGTGTATTAACTATGACTTTAGAACAAACTCTTCCTTTCAACCTTTACAATTAAATCTTCTGCTGAGGTAGGCTTTTTTTTTCCCCCTTCACTTGACCTTTCCCTAATATTTCATGTAAAAGAAAGCAAACATCAAGCTCCTTGAAAAGTGCCATGATACAGTCTAAGCCACGACAAAACTCCTCCTTCAAGCACTTAATGAAAACATTCACAGGTTCCCTTGAGGGAAGCCCCAGAGACTTCACCTTCCCCCTCGCATACCTTTACCTTCCCCAAACCCCAAAGGAGCCACTAGAGACCGGTGCAGTCACAGCATGGGACTCTCCTCACCCAGCCCACCATCCTGGTCCTTTGGGAGCTTTCAGCAAGACCCTCACAACCCCAAAATCCCCATGCACTCCTGCCCGTTCTCCTATCCAGGGAGGCAGGTGCCCAGCAGCTGGCCAGCATCTGCCCTTTTTCTTATCACCACATCCCTGCTGAAGCTCATCATGAGCACCAGCATCTCAAAAGTGGGAACTGACCGCAGGCAGCACAGTATCTCATCCTCGTTTTTGCTGTTAAGCTCCTCATAAAATCTTCCCCAATCCAACCCCTCCCTTTGGCTCCCCTTCTGCCGTATGCAGAGAGGAGTATGTGGCATCTAGTCTGTCCTGCTCCCAGCACGGCCAAACACGGGCCAGCCACGTGGAGGACAACAGGTCTCCTGACACCAGTAAGGCCTACAGAAGACTATTTTCACCTTCATATTGCTTCCTTTGTCTCTAACATCACTGGTATTTAATTGTTCCTTTCCCTTCTCCCTGGCCCCGTTACCTTAGCTCATCCTCAACCCGTTTCCCACTGTTTCCTCCCACTTGTGCTGTTCAGCTCAGTGCCTGTCCTCCATCTCTATTTTCTTACTGAAATTGGTGACGCAAGAGCAAAGAGAAAATACTCAGCAAATGCCAAAGTAACTACAAGCCACAAATGACGTGTACTGAAAACTCCCTTGCCATGATGCAATTTTATCTTTGTCTCCTTTTGCTCATGCCCTCCCTTATACTGAGGGCTGCTACGCTTTCCTCAGCCTCTATCCTCCTCAGCTCTTCACATTTGCAGCCAGATCCTCCCTGCTCCTGAGCAGAAAACAACAGGAAAAACGAAAATGAATGCCTGAGGTTCACCTGGCAGCGTTTCCCCCGTGGTCGTATCCCAGGCGGGCACAGAGACCTTTGAGGAGCTCCGTGCCCACCACGAGCAAGCAGCAAGCGTGCCGGGCAGCCCTGCGTCGAGTTTGCCGGTCGACGGCCCTGACGTCTTGCCCTGCCAGCGCCGAGGCTGCTGAAAGTTATTTGGCAGTTGGAGGAGGCTGCGCCCTTATTTATTCAGTGATAACCTGGCGACAGCAACACACAGCCACAGTTGCCCGTCCGCAGGGTTTGTAATGTTTCGTCTGCAGAAGCGCTTACCGGTCGTATTGCGCGCTTCGTTATCGTTTGGGGTGCTTTAGGAGCAGGTTACTGTGGTGCTCTGCCCTGCAGAAGGGAAAGGAGTAAAGGGCTTTGCCTGGGACACACAACTGCTACTTCTAGTTAAATCCCAATTTACCAGCGTTTGTCAGAATTGATCCCCAACAGGTCCTGACTTAGCTTTTGATGCCAACAGACATATTTCCTCAAATTCAGACTGAAGTGTTGATACTTATCAGCAAAGTTAATGACATTTGACCTTTTGGAGCAAAGATCGTTAAGTCAAAATGCTTGCTGGCTTAAGTCACACAAGTCAGCAGAAACCTCCTCTCACACAAAGCAGGATGAGTTTTGTGTGCTCTAACACGCTGTTTATTGATTTTTCAAGTATTATTGTTGGCCAACAGGGGAGAAATTCTTTCCAACTTAATCACAACAGTTACAGCAGATTATTTGGTTAGGTAAGAAACTCTTGACACTTTCTGCAGACAGCATCCTCCACATGAACCCCCTGAAACTGCAATCTTATATATTCCCATAGTCAGTTCCAGCGCAATGTAACCTCTATCAAAACAAACAATTTTTGATTATAGGCTAAGCTTTGCTTCTTAAATAATTTCACCAGCTAATTCACTTAAAAAACTCCTATAGACAGCGTTTCTGTCCCTGTTAACAACCGTGGTGTAGTGACAAGGTACGGATTTAGCTCTGTTTTCTTTACCTAATTCTAAAAGCATTTTAGCTTAAAAATAACTAGAAAATTAGTTCTGCAATTGCTGTCCAGCCTGGGCAGGCAGCACCAGCCCATCTCATACATGAAATACCTTGCAAAGCTATCAACTGTTACTGAAAAGAAAAGTTTTATCATCTTTGTGCCTATACAATCAAATAGAAGTTCAAGTTCTGTCTTTTTCACATATCCAACCTCAGAGGCTTAAAACATGCCTAATTTTCATGCACAACATATCCAGAAGTGGGACACCTCAACAGCAAAGAGGCATCCAAATCTCACAGTTTTTGGAGTGTACTCACTATAATTTGGCAGAGTTTTATGCTAAATCCTCTACAGTTTACTCACACAAAACATCATGAGGAAGGCAAACAAAATCATTTATTCGTCCCTTGTTTTTTTCTGGGCAAGATCACCGCTGGGCAATGACTTTGACAGAGTCCCTCAGAAAACGCACTTACTAGATGTGAGCACGCCAATTCACGCTCTCCCATCCAGCCCTCAGAAACCTCCAACAAATGATTTTTTTGTCTCAGCCTGCTGCGCTCTGAGTCAGTTTCATTTTTAGAAACCTGGTACAAGCGGAGGCCTAAGGTCTGCACTGTGAAGCCATACAAATTACGTGAAATACGTCGTGTGAGTTACTCTCCGGACTGTGCCACCTCTTAAATGCCTTTATTCCCTTTTCTACAAGTTCATCTTGTTTTCTTTTCTTTTAAAACTCTGAGTCAATATTTTATTGATATATAAAAAAAGAATTTGCCTGCTGTTTATCACTGAATTAAAGCGAGCGCCAAAGTAAACAGTTCTAAGTGAAATAATAAGCACCGCTCGCTTTCTCCAGGATTGCAAAAGTGCCCTCTAATGGCCCATCTTTACCTCTTGCTTTTTCCCAAAATTAAACTGAGCCTTCAACCCGAATCTGCCGGCTCTGGGACAAGGCTGACGCCGGCTGCAGGGCAAGGAGCCGAGGCTAGGCAGCGGGTACGGAACAAAGCTGGCGCCCCGTGTCCCCAGAAGGTCCCAGCCTGGCACAGGGGAAAGGGATCGCTCGCCAGCCCGGCCGTGCGGGGACAGAGGGGAGGGAGATCCTGTACAGCAACCGCGGCGCAAAATGAGAGGTAAAAATCCACGAGGGCTTGAAAGGGAGCGGGCTGGCATAGGCAGACGCCAGCGGCTCTGGACCAGCAACGAGAGCGACACCGAAAAACGTCCTTGAGAAAATATGACCTGCTTGTATACGTTATTACATTTCTGAAAGGAAGGAAAAGGTTTCTTTTTTCTTCCTTTTCTCTTTCCTTTTCCCTCTTACTCATTTCCCCACCGCAGAGGGACCCGTTTCAGGGAGCCAGGCTGTGAGCAGGGATGTATCCAGGGGGTCCCCATCTCCTCTCAGGTAGGGTTGGTCCCAGCCCATCTTCCAGCAAGGAGGTGGCAGCCCTGTCCCCAGGGAAACAGCTTCTGGGTGCACAAACACTCCAGCAGCAACAGCCACACCTCAGAAAAGTTTACTTAATTAACCTATATGTATTTACCTAAATAGACCAACAGATAAAAAACATGTTTGGAGTGCAATAAAAATTATTATTTGGCCTTAAAATCTACCACCTTTGCTAGAGGCTGGTGGGGTTTTTTTTGTTTGGGTTTTTTTTTCCCCATCAGAAACAAAAGCAGCTCTGGCCATTTTATAAATTTGAGCTATAAGCACACACATGAAAATCATCACTAAATCGGATCATAGATTTTACAATGATTACAATTCATTCCTATCTTTTTTAATGACTTGCACTCAGGCAGCGAACCTCACACGACCTTTCCAAAATCCCACAAACACGAGCCCTCCGTCCAGCCTTCAAATGCTTTGTGTAAAAAAATCCATCTATACAAAAGGCTGGCAACTATCTAGGTGAACTGCTATTAGAAACAAAAATGGCAAGGATCATAAGATCTTGAGTCGAGGGGCAAACGAGCCAAAGCTGCGGCAGCACCTTGCGGGCTCTTCCCCCAGGCTGTGGGATCAGCAGGATGGGCACATCCTCAACCAAAGCCTCAAAGCCAGCTAAAATCACTTCATTTTTTTATTTTGCCCATCAAGTCTACGGTATTTTCCACTGTTCTTTTCCAGCAAAACACAGCAGTGGAACAGGGCATACCCCACGAGGTATCAGATGCTGGCATCCTGTCCCAGAAATCCCACCCAGTAAGCTGAGAACACATTTTGCTTGGCTGTTTGGGATCAAAGCAGATGTGCGCTGCCACAAATTGCACATTTCCTTCATGCACACACACGTGCGCTCGTGGGAAGGCTCCGTGTCACTGACTGTCCTGGTGCTGCATAAAAGGGGAGCAAAGAGTAGAGATCCACCACGCGCAACACCAGCGCTATTCACAAGTCATCTTCAAGAGCCTCGATCCTTTGCTTCACTTCTCAACTGTCTGCAGGTCACAGGGACCTGTAAAGGATTTACAATAACAAAACAGAAGAAAAAGATCTGGGTTTACTTGAAGTAAATGCATCTGGAATAAATAAACCCTAATGTTTAATTACAGAGAGCGGAAAGTGCATGACTGTAATTTAGTGAGGATAATTTCAAGGCGCTGCCTGCCACGGTGCTTTTGTGTTGCATTTCTTCTCTTTTTATTGTATGGATGGTTAACTTTTTTCCCTTCTCGAGCCCTATTTTTAAACTCTGATGTGTTGAGGTGGGGTTTTTTTGGTTGTTTACATTACCCATGCAGCATCTCATAATAAGCCTGTAGATTTATTGATGTGATTTTAGTCCAGCTTCAGAAATAAAAGGGCACTGTGTGACTTCTTTGACTTATTAGAGGAACGCTCCAAGTAAAGAGGCTGTGAGCTTTTCCATTACACACTTCATTTCCACAGCTATATAACACAAATATATGCACCTCAGCATACAGAGTTATCACCTCAGCAACAAAGGCATTTTAAAGCAGCTACCAGCTTCGACTGTAATACAATTAGTAATTTCTGATGCTCGAAAAATAACGCCTCTGACAGTTTAACTATTTACTGAGAACTGCTCGGTTTGTTTGTTTAAGGGGAGACCAGACGGGAAAAGCGAAGGCCTGCCATTTAATACTTACTATTCCCTACAGGATCTGGAAAACATTTGGTATGCTTTTCATTTGAGTTGCTTCTTTTCTTTTCTTTTTTTAAAAATAAAAAGTCACGGGCCACGCAGAGAACTTGGTCAGCGCTGCCCCAGCCAGCCCGCCCACCGGAGACCTGCACCAGCCCAAAGCCTTTCCTCATGGGACCGAGACGGGGAAACGAGCAGCGGAGACCTGACAGGGACGCAAAAGTTTATCCATGGATTTTGAAGAGAAATATTTTTGTGCAACGCTGCAGCTGGCTTGATGCATCATATCCCGTTGGCGGGACCGGCTAGAACTGGGTAAGCAGGAGCATTTACGGACCTGTAATCTGTGGATTAAAGCTCTCTAAGTACACATGGACACGATGGACTATAATGGTGCCTTTGAAGCATTTAGGGTCCACCGTGTCAATAATCTGTGGATTAACTGTCTGCCTCTTGCAATTCCAGTTCAATCCGCGATTTTCCTTCGGTGGGAGTATTGTTCTAGCAAAGCAAATCGCAGTAGCATGGGGAAAAAACTCCAACTATGTAAAAATAAGCAGGTATGAAGAAATAAAGGGTACATTTCCACTAAATCTTCATGAGTGACAGTGGCGACGGACTACAATTTAGGGGAGAGGTTAACTCCGAAGGGCTAACACTGTAAAATGCAGAGCTGTCTCAAATTAGACATGTTGAAAAGCAAACACACCCAGGGAGATATGGTATCAAAAATCAAATTTTACATGGACTATTTTGTTTCTAAACTGAGCCCTATTTATTTTTTCACTTTTAGTGGAAACAGATCCAACCCTGATTGCCTCGAAATCACCATCCTGGAGGTGGTGGTAGCTAGATGCTTCAAAAACCAGCGGAACAAGGAGATGTCATTTGGGACACTTGAGGAAATGCCTCGTACTTTTTTAAATCAGACACCACATACCGGCACTTCTCTCCTTCACGGCCATCTCGACCCATGCAACTCAGCGGTAAGTATCAAAACCAAACAAACAGCGAGTCCCCAGCGGCCCCGTTACAATGCTCGGTTGTTCTCTCATACCTCTCCTTGTGAGGGGACGGCAGTGGCATGGGAAGAAGGGACGTGCCAGAACTCTGTCCCCTGCACCCCCCTGGCCACTCAGGCACAGGCTGGCCTGCTTCCTTACCATCGTAACTCCACATCCTCCCAAGCCCCTACAAAAGCCGTAGATGGATGTTGCACCTGGAGATGGCAGGAGTCATGGGATGGGTGACTGGTACCAGCTCTGCCAGAGGAAAATCTGTCAGACTCCCAATTCTGAGAAGGGAAATTTTTTCTGTAGTCTCAGCAGGGGTTGAGCCTCAGTAAGACAAATAAGATAAGGCAGAAAAATCTTAGTTTGCACAGCTCCAGGCCATTAAGATAACCAACCCTGAATGCCACGCAGCTCTACCACAAATCTCTCCTCACAAGATCTGGAGGTGTTTTATAATGGAGAGTAATTATTATCCCCTTGTTACAAGCAATAAAAGTGGGGCAGCAACTTTCCTTGTTCAAGGAAATCCCAACCTAATCCCCTCCTTTAATCACGAAACAATAGCTACTTTCCTCAGCCAAGTCATTCTGCCTTCAGCACAGCTCTCTGAGTGTATGTTACTGTCTCCTCGTAATGAAATTCAGCAAAGGGATTAGCGGGGAGGAACATACGAACAATTACAAATTACAACCAACACGACCATGTTGGTATTTGGTACAGAGTTTCCCACTGTTTCTCTGGAATACGTCGCAGTGACATTACGAGCAAGTGTCCTTTCCAAAACCCACGAGCGACAGGAGTGACTCAAGCGTCAGGATATGATAAAGAGCAGGAGTGGGGTCTGGGCATCCTGCCGCTGCATCCTCAGACCGTCGGGGCTCTCGGCTGGAAGTCAGAAAGGCTTTTGGAAAGTGCTAAAAAAATAAAATCCAAGTCATTAACTGCAGTAACTACAGCAGGAGTTGCTTGTGCTGTTCCCGGGGAAGACCTGTCACCCAGCAGCCGCCCAGGGACAACAAAGGTGGTTGTTAAAGGGGAGGAAATCAGGGGCTGACGCAGGGCAGGGAGCTGTGGGTGAGGCAGTGACAGGCAAGGGGCTGCGAGTCAGGGGGAAGCCAAGCCTCTGGTGGTTCCAGCAACAACCACAGCACTCATGGTTTGTGGAAAGCTGTGCCTTAATCACACTGGCACTGCTTACACTCACCTTTCCCTTCTGCTTATTGGTAGATGATTTTAAAGGAAAAAAGGGAGGGGGAAAATTGCTGGTTACTTTGAAACCCTTTTAAGCACACAGAGGCTGATTCCCTTCGTTTCCCCATCAGACACACGGTTTTCATGAGCGTCAAGAGCACACCGCCACACATGTACACAGGATTACAAACCACGGCCTGCCCAAGTGCATTAGTATTCATGTCCCCTTCCCTACCTCTACACACACAGATTTCCTGCAATGACTACTCAGAAATTCTCATTTGCAATTTCACCATATTTTCCTTTTTACTGACCAGGGTTTCTCAGTACTTCCAGGCTAACCAGTAATGCCTGCAACAGCATAGAAAGCAACAGCAGCAGCTCTCCAGAGCAAAGCAGGACAGCAGCTCCAGCAACAACCCCTCTTACAGGGCTTGGCCCAAGAGGCGATTCTCTGATCCTCAAGCAAGCGGCTGCATCCATGTGCTGCTGCCAGGACAGTGTCTCCCGCAGTGGCTCGCAGGGACGGTGAATATCTTGGAGCAAAGACGCAGCAATGGGAACTCAAATGTAAACCGCAGTGGCATCCGGCACCAAATGCAATGGTAAGTTTGGATTTTAGTTTTTTTCAATCCAGGAATGCTCCTAGTTACCCAGATGCAGGACACGGAGAAAATATAACTTATATGAACAGGGGGAAAAAAAAGTTATTATTCTGTTCTTTTCTCTACTTTTTCAATCTTATCCCCGTGTTGCTTTTAGTTACAACGCCTGAATCATGTGGTCCGGTTCCTGAGCAGACTTGAAAGAAATGACAACTTTTTCTACCGAATTGAGCCTAGCCCATATTACCTATGACCACCGTAAAACACATTGTGCTGATAGATGATCCCTCAAAAATTTCCGTGTCCTTAATTATCATCCAAATTCAAATTTTTATGACTGAATCTACTGTCCAAAACTGAACTCATTAATATCTCGCTTTTATTATTATTTAAACCATTCAGCTTTAAAGGCATGGAGAGGAAATATTAGGCCTTACAAGACCTTAACCAACCCTTAAGGTGCTCACTCAGAATGATTTTTTTATGTATCATGGTAATTCACAGATGCTGTGTCTCATTTTCCCTGGTTGGAAAATGGTTGCTGAAAATATGTAAACATTTGTCAAGTGTTTGAAAATGGCAAGTATCTAATGTAGTGCTAAAGATATTGATATTTACATATTTCTACCAGCGTGCTCAGCCTTAGAGCTGGCAGACCTTGGCCACAGTTATAACAGCAAAACCTTTCCAAGACCCAGTGTGGATATCGTCCCCCCCATGTTGATCCCCACCGTCCCTCGAGAGCAACATGGGCAAGTTGTTAGTCACACCATTAGCTCTGGTGACTTCCTAAGAGGCTGAGGTGGCTGAGAGCACCAGCTGGCCCATCGCACGTGAACCACACCCATAGGGTATTGAAAATTACCTTCTGTGCGCTCACTTCTATATGGGACAAGGGTATGGACAACAAAAAGCAGGAACGGTCATGTTGGCTAAGTTTTGCCTACTAGGATTTATTTCCTTAGCACCCTGCTTTAAAGACGACCCAGATTGCTATGGAGGACAACTCAGTCAATTACTGAAAATTATGAGCGAATGACATTAGCAGCACTGAATCTGTCAACCCGCAGTCGCCTCCCATGGTGCCTGAGACTTGCCACCACCTCCCGAGAAAATCCCAACTTCTGCTTCCTCCAACAGACTGACCTTTGCACGATATGGGTGAGGTTTATCCTGCCCAGACTCCTGTGAGAAGGCTCCGTCTGCCACTTCCTAATCCTCCCGCGAGTCACCGAGACAAATGACAGCAGTGAGCATGCCCCATGTTCAGGAGGGAGGCAGGCGCTGCAGGACACAGCTCACCCACCATGACTGAACATCTCCAGGGCTGAGGAGCCATGCAACAGAGAAAGGATTTGCCTCCAAATGGCAAAATGGCACGTCCCCAGAGAGACGGTGAAGCAGAGCCACAGCCAGAGTCAACACGGGCATCTGTCCTCAGAGGTTACAAGACACTGCGAGTCCAACCACCAGCCCGTCATACCAAAGCAAGACAAAGCGTGTTCAGGAGCTGCCAGCCTTCAGAGCAACTTTCTAATATTTTTGAGGGTTTTTTTGACTTTTCATATGACCAAATCTTTCCAAGTGCAAAAAGACAGGCACTGTGAAGGTATGTGCCTGCAAGAGTTTCAACCCTGCCAGAGGTCAGCGGCAGAGCTGTGCTAAGGGATGTCAAAACCCAGATTATCCAAAGGGTCAGTTTCAGCTCCACTCTACTGCTGGGCCAGTGTTTCTGTGTCCAGGCTGGCAAGTGAAAGGTCAGTCTTTTATCTAGTTATTGCAAACAAAAAGCAGAGGAAACACATACAGGCGGATAGATCAGACTGTCATGGGTGAGTGAACATCCAAACAACTCCAAAAACCTTCAGGTCTTCTTATGGTAACCATACATCCTTGGCTGACAGCAGGGAGAAGGGAGAAGAAAAGGAGGGAGAAGAAAAGGTGGAAGAAGGTCTCGCTTCGCTCCCCACTTGCCCATTTTGCCGAGGGTCACAAGTCAGGGTCCACACAGTCCCCGCCTCGACAGAACCACACCGAGCCCATAGTGCCAAGTGGGGACAGACGTGAACCCAGTGAGTAAAAGACCGAGCCAGAAGCATCTTTTGACTGCGGGAAGTACATCTCACTGATGTGTATGAATTCTGCAATTTCTACTTAATGCCCCAATTGCCTGGATTTTCTCCTACATGCTTCGCAACAGCTTTTTCTGAAATGGGTGGGAATTAGAACGTGCTCCGTAAATTAACATAGCACATTTCTTTCCCTGAGCCTGTTGCCCTGCTATCACCCACTTGCCAGAGATGTTTTATACTTTTGCTTTACAATAGCTGCTTAATTCAAACATTAAATTAAGTTAGACTTGTTCACATGATTTGAAAAGGTCTTAAAACCTACTTAATTTTCATTGTATTTTTTTTCAACTATTGTACTATAACAGGATTATAGAACTTTTAATTGATTGACATCAAATCTTCCCTGCAAAATTGTAACTTTAATACCTCCTGGGACTATTAGATTTTTATTCATTATTTCTCATTACTGAAAAATCAGTTTGAGAGAGCCCCTTGGGTCCTCCCCAAATAAGAATAAGATCCTATTAGTCCTACAAATCATACTGAAGTAAGTAATTCTTGCCCAGGAGAAAAAGCCCGCAGAGAATTAAAGCCAAAGGAGGAGAAAGAATCGGGACTAGAAACTGTTAACACTGCTCACTGTTGTTTTCCTTTGCATCCAGAGACCAGCTGGCAGCTCAGAGACACTTGGCTTTCCCTCATCATCATCATCCTGATCTGTAAACTGCTTAATTTGCATCAGGTTGCTGGATTTCAAAATGCTGAGACACATTCAGACTGTTTGACTATAAACAAATCTGCTGCACCTCAACAAAGTAGCAACAGAGAGAGAGCAAGCCCTCATATCTTCAGGATACCTCATTTGCTTTGTAAAAACCATCCACCCCGTTCAATAATCCCTGCACATGTGTGTGAAGAACCTGCGATCCCGTCACAGTTCTCGCCTGCCTCCCCACCAGCCTGTGCAGCAGGAGCAGCGGCTGGCCTAGAGCTGCCCTGTTTTGGCACAGAGCAAGTTAAAAGCGAGGAAGATGAAAAGCGTAATTTCTCACACACCCTACTAAAGCTTCAACCCCTTTTAAGTTACTTTCCCTTATATAACTAAATAAAAATAAAAAGCTCAATTAGGCAAACAATGCTTTTCCCCTGTAAATCACAGGGGAAGTGTCGGCCTCGGTGGCGTGTCACGTTGTGAGTGTTCGAGGGTCATGCTGGAGGGGCACTCATATCCGGACCCATGGAGGGGGGAATGAAGTAGGAAAGAAAAATTATTGCCTTTTGTTTTTCACTTTTCCAGGTGCTTGCACTAAGTAACCACTGCTGCTTATCTCAGCTGTCACGCAAGCAACAAACATCTCTCCAACTACTGAATTTAATTACCCTAAAACCAGATTCAGGCCAAAACCAGACCAACAATCTGTGAGAAATGCTCAAACTGCTGCAGTTACCTGAGCGCTCACCCCTGCCCGTGTGCAAGGACACAACCCACCGAAAGATGCTCAGTGCAGGATTCGCCTGTACCCCTCCGGTAACTCAGGTATATGTTTTTGTTGATCTAAGGAGCTGTGGACTGGGGCTGAGTTCTCAGATCGCTCATGTCGCTGATTACTTGAACGGCACTAAAAAACCCATCCTGTCAAACACTCCTCAGCTTGTTTGGTGAAGTTCTAGCATCAGCTATCTCTCACATGAACTCAAAGGGATGATACTTGGCCTGTTTTCGACGTGTCCCGCACGACTCCCGCATGTGCTCCCCTGGGTGCAATCAAAGCCATCGACACAGTCACAAGACTTTCAGCTGGTTCCTGATACAGCTCTGTGTTAACATTTATCTTTCTCCTGGGTCAGTGGGTGTCCTTGCATACTGCAAATTAGAAAATTAATTCTTAAAGAACAAACGTCTTTTTCATATTTACTCTCTCCCTCTTAATTAATTTCCAGCTTTAAACGCAATCTCCTGGAGTTATGATTTATTACCCTGACCTATTTCCTGATCTACGGGCAAATACTTCCACTCCTAATGACATCTTGTTAAAATTTTCAAACATAACATCTCCTCAGCCTTCAAAGCTCCCTCCTTCCCTCCATCCACCCATAAGCATCAGCCTATCTGAGCCATTTTCTCAGGCAGAAATCATCCCTGCCTGGTCTAATGAAGATTTTTGCTGTACAAGTACTGTATTCTCAGCCACGGTGTAAAACAAAGAGTGGGGGACGCAGCTGCTGTACTCGGCCTTTTCTCTAAGGTGATGCTCGCTCACTGTACTTCCTATTATTTAGCAGAGCTCATGCAATACTTGAGCCCCTTCTCAATTGTCTCACCTAAGATACTCTCTTTCCAGAAAATAATTCTGATTTATTCTGCTTTCACTCCTGCCCATACAGTCAGTGGCACCAGAATACAGAGCTCAACAGCATTTGATATCACACCAGGTTCTCCTCAAGGAAGGTAAACATCAGTCTTAGGAGCCGTGTGTACACTCTCCCACAAGACTTGCATTCCAAACACCTATTTCTTGACATATAATTGGTCGAGTTTATCATCCTCGAGACTGGGCATTCCCACTAGTATGTGTACCCTTTCCTAAGGGCTTGAAAACTTGTTTTTGTGCACGAAGGAGGAGGCCCTTCCCTCCTTCAGTCAAGTCTACCGTTCTCCTCTGCATTTTATAGTCGAACAGAAAAAGAAAGCACAACCTCCCCTGTTATTTTAACTCTCACGAGTGGTTGAAGCGGTAGCCCAGAACAGCAATATAGCCTTCCATGTTAATAACATCAGCCCCTTTGAACGTACTGAACAAGAAACGTGCAGTTTTCATTAGACTGCCCTTAATGCAGAAAACGTGCACGTTCGGCAAGGTCGAATGGAAACCCGCCATCTCTGGTGTGTCCATCGGTACAAATTAGTAAATCTGCCTCCTGTGAAAGCAAGCCAGGGACTCAGAAGATAAATACTCACTCAGTAAAACAAAATAAAACCAGCTCTGGAAAGATGCAGGACCCTGAAGGAGGACTGAAATAGCCCCTTGCAAATAGTGAAGTAATGGACTTACAGTTTTATTATTCATATAAAGTTTAGTGACTTCAAAATCAGCGCAAAGCCAAACAAGACTTGTTATCCCACTAAAATCTGTGCTGTAACTGAAGCCAGTACCCAGATGTTCTGTGGTAAAATCTGCCGCTTCGCTGCATAAAAGCAGCGCGTACCCTGACGTACAGTCCTGGCTCGCATTTATCCAAACCTACTTAGATTCTGGATTATTTTTCTAGCAATCTTTTAAACTGCCATGGGAAGCATAAAAGGTGGTGGTCTCCTACAAAACCGTTGGGTACCAGCTTCGAGTGTAACCATTTGCAGCAACAAATCAGGATTTCTTTTTAAGAAACTGTTTATTACCAGCTTTTCAGAACATAAATCGTAGAAGAAAAAGCAGGCTCTGAGTTTAATAAACATCTCATCTTTTTATACATATACTAAGGCCGAAGACACCGGCTCATTGCTGAGCAAAACGTCCAGCCAACAGCCTCCATCCAGCCCTACCAAAGCCACGGGATGGGGAGCAGAAGGCCACAGCATTACACAGCCAGGGTGAGCCCCCACTACCCCAGCACCGCCAACCCATCCATTGCTGGCAGCAGCCCTCAGGGCACCTTCCAGGAAAAGGTTTATCCCTTCATTTTCAGAGGACTTCTCAAGTGGACAAACCCTCTGAAGAGGACAAAGCAGACTTGAAAACGCCATTTCTGCTCATATACGCTTTGGGGCAGCCCAGGCGAGCCAGCAGGGAGTAGCACAGCACCAAGGAGCAGGTCATGGCACAAGCAGAGCCATGGCACCAATCCTGCCCACACGTTCACACTCCCAGCTCGCAGGAGGAAGAAAGGCGTGCTGGAAAAACCGCGGCAGATGGGCTGGAGCTGTGTGCTGGGAGCTTTAAACGTCGATGAACGCCGAGTGTGTGGTGAAGGCATTCGAGCCGAACAGCGAAGGCAAGCACAGGCGTTACGTGATTTTGAACAGCTTGCTTGACAGTTTGCACCATATTGTATTTATAAACATTAGAGAAACCTAAATGCTTCTCCTTGGTGTTTCCGAAGTAGTCATCCACAACACAACAGGCGCGCAGGGCGATCCTACGCAGCTCTGCCTCACCTCTGTGACAACCGTCTTAAAATCAACCAAAAAAAAGGGGGGGGGGCCTGCATTAATCTGTCTGGAATCCGCATCTCGCACAGCATTCAAATTCCCTCTCAAACCGCAAATCTGATCCCTAAATTCACGCCGGTCGATGACGCCAGCAGCACGTCATGCGCGTGCCACCGCCCGCCAAGTGCAGCTCGCACCAGGGAACAGCCGACTCTTCTCGTAGCGGAGCACGGCGTGTCCCCAGGCGGGCATGGGACATGCGGGTCATGCCACCTCACTGGCAGGGCTGAGATGACACGCTGCGGTGCTCACCCTCTACAGCAGGAAAATCAATGAGTTCTCTGGCCGCAGCTGTGCAGAAATGAGGACAGGGTGACGCACCCACAGCCCTCATCATGGAAACCTGACAAGGCTGAAGGGATTTTTCAGCTCTTCCAAAATAAGACGGGCTCGTTACCCACCCACACAGAAAACGCACAAGGAACAGGCATCGCACTGCTCGCAACAGGATCAAACACAGCCACAGGACTCCCAACACAGTCATACAGTACCCGCATGCAACGTACTACTGCGCATTTCTGCTTCATTGCATTTTTTAAAGGTTGAACTGGAACATAAAAATATCTCAACGTCTTAAAAAGTCCTCTCCTTCTTAAAATATTAACAAGTTTTAAATTCTAGGCGTTACTCTAAGTACTCAGAGAGACTTTTAGTGGTACTAGAAAGCTGACCCCGGCAGCTCTCCTCTTGCAGGTATGCATTTGGCTACGAGGTAGGAGAGTGAGGCCGGGAGGATGAGGC
>NW_009716667.1:41807-42468 GCF_000703405.1 Apaloderma vittatum
AAATAGCTAAGAATCAGCGATTTTCAAAGCAGGCTGAACAGAATCACAAAGTTTTTCTCCCCGCTCCTTTACAGCGCAGCTAAGGGTGCTGACGACGTCTAACACCCAAGCATTATTTTTACAGAAACCAGGTTGTGGCTAAGATTGCAATGCCTTGCCAGGGTCACCAGCGTATAAATCACCCGTCGCCAACAACTCGGGGAGGAATTCACTCTCAAAGTGAAAAACTCTCCCAGTTTTACACAGACACAAGTCCACCAGCCTGACCAAGCATGAAATCGGTGCACCTAGGCTGGAAGCCCGTCGTAAGACGGTGCTGGATGGGGCTCTGCCGATGCAGCCTGACTGCAGGATGCTCCGATGGAGACGCAACGCCACACTTGTGTCACTGAACCTCGCCTGGTATCTGCTCGCAAACCGGCACAGAGAGCAGGGGAGATCTGTGTATTTACTCTGAGCACCTTGCCTCCCCTCTGAGTTTTGCCTCCTTGCAGCTCAGTCAAGCCACAAGAAGCGCAATACTGTTTAAGTGTTTTAATTAAAGATGGTAACTAGATGCTAACCAGATCCTCTGGTGCGGAGAGAAAGTCCGAGGGACGCTGCAAGCTTCACAACTTGCTCCCTGAAGCCAGCCTTACAGAGGCTGCCCTGCCCACCTAAG
>NW_009716667.1:42481-42854 GCF_000703405.1 Apaloderma vittatum
CAGAGCTGCCCTGGGCAGCACTGCGAGGACAAGATCACGCTCATCCCGGCACCGAGCTAACCAGTCCAGGGAAAGCAGGGCACATTACCATTCAAATGTTAAATATATCCAGAGCAAAAGCGCTCAGTCACTGCTGTTCTAAAATCTGTGCTAGCCTTTAACTGTGAAGGTTGGAATACATAAAAAGTTTTATCTGCAAGTGATTAAAACAACGCTTTGTAGCCATCGTCTCTCCGCTGCTGACATAAAAACACGACTCGAGCCGCACGTAGTCAATCTCAGCACTTACATCCCACTGTTGAGTTTTCAGTTTACTTTTTTTAGGTAGCCGATTTTTTTGTTTTCTTTTTCCTCCTCTCCTTTTTTCCTCCCG
>NW_009716668.1:0-45385 GCF_000703405.1 Apaloderma vittatum
ATGTATTATATATAATAGATATAATATATTATATCTATTATTGTATTATACATAATATCAATATATGTTCTATATAATGTATATAATATCAATAATATATACATTGTATATATTATAAATTGTCTTCTATGCACATTCCTTGTACAGAGCAGGCTGCTACTAGTTAGATTTAAGACATCACGCTATAGATTAGCCTTTGAAACTTTGATGTCTTTTCAGCAGACCAAGGTTCCCTCCAGTCATCTGGTTTGTAATGTTCTCATTAAATGCTTATTGTGCAGCAAATGAGTTATTTGCAAATACATATATCACTGGGATGAAAAATCTTTTAACCCAGGTCTTGCTTATCGAAAAGCCCCTTGATATTATTGTATCTTGTGGAGGGGCCATCAGGTGGATAGAACGTGAATTGAAGAGAGTCTCCATTTAAGGGACTTTTTGGAAGTAAGCTAGATACTTGTCTTGTAACAATTTAGGCTTCACTCTTAAGTGTAAATTTTCTTTAAAGATTGCATGTAATTGAAAGCCTTGTTATATATAATAAATCAATTTCTCCCAAAAGGCAAGTGCATCTGAAAGTAGCATTGGCGTTGGGGTAATGGTGATCCAGCACGGTTGTGTTGCCGTGCACGTCAGACTCCCAGGACAGAGCGTGCTGTGCGTTCTGACGGCAGAGAAAAGGACTTTTTGTTGGGTCAGTGCAGGGACTCGCTGCAGGGGGCTTCAGTGCCTAAAGCTTACCTTAAGAATCTGTTTGGAAGCCTGATTGCTCAGGGACGTTGGATGCGCTAAGACACTCAGCTCAGTTGCCTGATGGAGTTTTTAAAATCCCCGAGTGTCCCGACTGCAGGATGCAGCGGGGGTCGTAGATGGCAGATGGGACGATGCGCTACGCACACCCAGTACGATGAACGTGTGCTGCGTGCACCAAATGCACGTGGTACCTTTACCAAATGTGATAAACAGAGCCCGTGGTGTTGGCATCTCCTTCCCTGAAGCTTTGGCTGTTCCGGGCGGAGGGTTGTCCACGTAATACGTTGAGTTAAAATTCCAGAGCATTCAGTGCAGGGTAGCAGGGGGTAGATGCTGTATGTTATGCTCAGCTGCTGCTGAGGTCTGTGCATAAGGGATGCAATTGTTTATGGTAAATTTGCCCCTTTTAATGAGGACACACTCTTAATGAGACAGTGTTTTGGAGCAGGGTTCATTAGTCATTTACTATTCCTGTCACAGCTCAGGAGTTAAGGCGGAATGACTGGCTTGGCGTAAATGCTCACCGTTGGGCCTCCCTGTTAGAACGTCTTGGGCTGCGTTGTGACACGGGGCAGGTAGGTGGATTGGCTGGGAAGAGAAAATGAAAACTAATTTCACATGACTGTGAGTATTTCTGCACAGCAAATGAATGTGCGGCTGGAATGCAGGTAGTCATCCCTGCGTTCATCCTTCACCCAGGCAGTTATGGATTGCAGTTTTTGAGAGAGGATTCTCCTGCATCAGACCTCAGGCTGGATTGGATGAGCTTGCTGGACTCTCTTGGGTGTTTACGAAGACTTTAGAGCAAATGGGAAAAATCTGTTGCAGGAGTCACATGTGCACTGGTTTTACTCTAGCTAGCAGGGAGGACAATAGTTGTGAGTTCCACGTGATGGGATTTGTGGTGTAAACCAGTATGATGAGTATCTACCCACTGAATTGTTTGGCTTCCATATTTTGCAGTTGTGTCGTGAGGATCAGTACAGTGAAGACTTTGAGGGGTTACCATGGTAATGGAGGCTGTATAAGTAAATTAGGTCCATTGGAGGTTGAAAACATGGAAGAAAGAGGCTGTTGCTGATTGAAAACGCTGTCTTTGTACACCAAGTCCCAGCTTAGGGAAAGATGCTGGTATACTGTTAATTTATTACTGTTATTATTATGGTGGCACTCAGTGGTAGCATCTGATCACAACCTCGCTGTGGCAGAAGCTGTAAAAGCAGAGATCGAAGAGATGGCCCTGGCCTGAAAAGCTCTCACTGGACATCCTTTGTATGTCTTTGCACAGATACCTACTTGACTCAGAGTATTCTGTCTGGATACCATACCCAGCCAGTGTGAGTCTGAAAAAGCACATTTGCAGAGGAGCAAGCTAAGAATAAACCCGCGGCAGAAGATAATTACCGTGACCTGGGACACAGTGAGGGATGACAGTCTTAACAGACAGGTTTTCACCCAAACAGAGCATGACAGACTTGGAAAGAGGAGAATCATTCAGCTCCTCTGATATGGTTCATTAACATACTGTTTAGACAATTTAAGGTGCCCCACAGAGTAATGAGCTAACCCCCCCCAAGTTGTGCTGGTGGGGCAGATGCAACAGATCCAACCGCAGCTCCCACCGAAGGAGATAAATTGCTGTGGACTGATCTTTTCGTTAAAAATGGTAGCTTGCTGCAATGGCCTGTAGCTTCATTGGGGCTTTCCAGGTTCTGAAAATCACGTCCTCATTCATTGGTTTTGGGAGCTGTCAGGGCAGGGGAAGCATTGCCCTTTGCTTCACTAAATTGTATTAAAACCAAAGCCCAGTACCCTCTAGATTTTTGTCTGTTAACATAACGCGGTGGTGTGAATGAGCCATCTCCCGCTGAAAAGGAAAGTATTTTCAGAAAGCCTGAGCATTTTACACGCACCCTGCAGTGTTCATCACTTTTGTAACAACTTTTTAAGTTTTGTAGACCTTTACTAATTTGCCTCTTGTAAAGTGCAGATCCCAGTTTTGTTGTTACTTTAAAAGATACCTTGATATCTATTAATGAAAATACTTTTTCCTATTGAAAGCGATTTAATGAAAGAACTTACGACTTAGCGGTTTGCTAAAAGCAGTGTAGTATGTTCACTGGTGTTGCAACAGAACAGCAACCTCCACAGCCATGAGATAGGTTCGTGTTAAGGTACCTACATTGTCTAGACTGGTGATTGTGCTCAAGTAGCAAAGAGCTGATTTGAGATGCAAAATGAGAAGCTTTTTTCTGATTTCCAGATTGCGATTGTGGCCCTCCAGCTGAAGTCGTTCCACACGGGACAGCTTAAAGATTGCCACATGAACGAGGTTGTGTCTGTGTTCATGGACACATAAGGAAAAATGTTTTCCCTACCTGCAGTATAAAGGTGTTTCCGTGGAGACCCATGTTCCTCTTGACTTCTTATTTGAATGTCTTGTAGAAGTAGAAACTGTCCCGGAAGGGGAAAAAAAAGGCACCAATTTAGAGTTGAGAGATGTCTTGTAGGAGGGCGCTGACAATTCTTGTAACCTGAGAGCAGAGTAAATGAAGTATTCGCTAGAAATCTGTTTTCTTAAGAAGTGAGTGACCTTTGAATGTTTAATTAATAGGTCATATGTTGTTCCTATTGCTTTGAGATGTTTTATGTTTGAACCAGTTGTTTAAAGTATTTGTGAACTGAAATGCGAATACTGACATAACCATTGGACTTAACTTGCATGTTTTTATCACTAGAAATACATCCCATCTATTGCCCGTTATTTGTATCGCAGTACTTCGGAGGGTGTTTGTTGTTGTGGACTCCACGAGTGTGTAGTAAATGGTGAGAGAAAAATAACAGATCTGTGGCCTTTTGTAAACTGCTTTCCCTTTCTTTCTCTCTCTTCCTAATGTTTTTGCAGTTATGGTATTGTTGTTGACAGAATCACAGGATGTTGGTGGTTGGAAGGAACCTCTAGAGATCCTCCAGTTGGATCCCTAGAGATCACCCGGTGCAACTTCCCTGCCAGAGCAGGGTCACCCAGAACAGGTCACACAGGAACGTGTCCAGACGGGTTTGAAAGTCTCCAGAGGAGACTCCACAACCTCCAGTCAAGAAGTTTCTCCTCACATTGAGGTGGAACTTCCCATGTTCTAACTTACACCCATTATTGCTTGTTCTGTTGCTGGACACCACTGAGCAGAGATTGTCCCCTTCCCCTTGACCCCCACCCCTCAGCTATTTCTCTACGTCCATAAATCCCCTCTCAGCCGTCTCCTTTCCAGGCTGAACAGCCCCAGGTCTCTCCGTCTCTCTTCCCAGCAGAGATGTTCAGTCCCTTGATCCCCCTCGTAGCTCTCCCTTGGACTCTCTCCAGTCGGTCCCTGTCTCCCTTGAACTGGGGAGCCCCAAACTGGACCCAGCATTGTCTGCCCAGGGCAGAGCAGAGGGGCAGGAGAACCTCCCCAGCCCTGCTGGACACACTTTTCCTAATGCCCCCCCCAGGATCCCACTGGCCTCTTGCCCCAAGGGCACGGTGCTGTCCCAGGGACACTCACTGCCCACTGGACTCCAAGGGCTTTCTCCATGGGGCTGCTTTCCAGCAGGACGTCCCCTAATCTGTGCTGGTGCTGGTGTTATTCCTCCCCAGATGCAGTTTATTGTTTCAATAAGATTACAATTTTGATAAATGCAGTGACATCAGTAATGCCAGCAGCACGTGATGTGATTACGAGCCCGGGTTGCAATGGCAGCCTCGAAGGGAGCAGCAGTTTCTGGCTGCACGCGAGTAGAGCAGAAGTTGTCCTGTCCTCCCTCAGCCAAGCCACTAGTGGACTTTCTGAGATGTGACTCGTGCTCTGTGCCCCCCGTATCTTGTTAAATCTCCGTTAAACGCAAACACCTGCCGTCGCTTTGGGACTGACTGCCCTTTGCCCAATAATTTAACACAACAGCGCACATTGTAAATAAGGTGGGTCATGCAGAAAGCTAATTGCATTTCCAGTGGTTTTACAAAATGTTGTAGAGGTGACAGAGATCATACAGTAATTGCCACAGTAATCTCTCCTCTATGTTAGGTCGTTGAGGGAAATCTTAAATTTACTCTTCACTGCGGTCAAATATTGGAATTCATCTGGCATCCCTCAGCTGGCTGGCTTACTATAAATCTAGGCAATAACATGTCTGTCCATCATGAAATTCTAATTATTATTCAAACCTCTCTGATGAGGCCTAACCAAATAGCTTCGGGCAGGTACGGATCTCCAGGGAAGGTTACGTACAGAGCATCAGGTCCGATTGTTGGAAAGAGAGACAGAACAAAGGTATTTTACCTAGCGATAGTGTAATCTTCCTTGATTGCTGATTGATTGGATGGATGTCACTGCAGGTATGACACACTCACGGCACCTTGGCCTCTCATCAGTCATTTTAATTTACACTCTCTTATATTCCAAATATGTTCTCAAGGTGACTCTATCTTAATTTTTTCTTTTCCTCGTCACATATTAGGAGAATCACGGGAGGCCTGAAATTCAGAGAGTGCTGATCAGATTGGTATTTTATTTTTAAGCTGTAGCAATGTTATTAGCATAGAATCTGGACAGGAAAGTCCACTTAGACCAGGATTTGGGTTTAAGACTTGAGCTAGAAGAGGTGTCCTCGCTGAAATGTTGATCTGTTAGAGAAACAGTCAGCTCAAGGGAAGAAGCTTTAATTAAACAGTAAAAATACTAACTTGAGGAGCAAAATTAAGTCTTTGTCTTGAGTGAGGATGACGACATGCATAAAAAACCCCAATTTTCTGAAGCCATACTTCTGATTATTGTTACAGAGAAGGCTGGGACGTGTAGCAAGGTTTTTGCATTTTGCAGGACTTTCATAACTTGTAGTATATGGCTTCCTCAGGCATATTAGCTCCTGACTGGAATATTGTAGCTCGGGGAGGCTGGAAAGTAATTTTCATTATTTTCTGACTAATGTTTCCAGGCTAGACGATGATACCGTTATGGAAAATTGAAGCCAGGCAGAATTGGTCTGAAAGGCACACATCGATGTCACATTCCAAATGGCAGTGTTTGAGCACCTTGTCGGTGATAGGAAAATAATAACACATTTACAGAGAAAGTAATTTGGTCTGTGTCTGACTGGACTAGGAATTGAACCCAACAGAGGCCCACGGTAGGACTTGGGAAACGCAGTTTCTATCTTCAGCTAATCGGTATGGTCAGTGAGCCCGATCAGCTTAGTGCAACGTCTGAATTTCCCCCTTTTTAAATGGCGATGCTGTTGCAGAGTTCCTTTGTACAGCCCCGGGAGATAAACAGACCGATTCAAATGTGAAAATGTCCTTATTACTGTTTATTTTGTGAGTTACGTTCTAGTGCTTCAGTCACCTGCCAGCACCCTTCTTCCTCAGAAGACTTAGAGAAAGGAGTTCTAACAAAATTCCTGCCATAAATATCACAAGATCTTGAGCATTTGCCTCTACTTATTAAAAGAGGAAGATAAATGAAAATTAGATTAAGAAGTTTTGACATTGCAAAGGAAACCTTTTCTTCAGTTTCTTGGTATGTACGATATATTCGTTAGGCTGAAAAGAGTAATTTATCATGGGATGGGCAGCCCAGCGCATTGCCAGGGGCTGGTGGGGAGCTCTGAAGTCTGCAGATCAGCAGGTGACCTTAGCGTCTGAAAGAGTTTCTTTTCTTTCTTTTGTTTCTCTTGTTTCTCAGACATGGGTATTTTTGAAGCTTTGAAATTCTGAAATCCATGCAGCCAGCCAGACTTTCAAGTTCTGGCATAAACTAGAAAAGAATTTTGTGGAAGATGTAGGATTTCACCTTCTTGCATGTCCTAAGAATCCATTTCTGAATTGTTTCGTGGGAGGCTCTTTAATTATTAAAAATTCAGTGTATTTTTCCTCTTGTGTTTTTAATGAATAATAGATCTAGAACATATGTGGTGGACATAAACACTCTCTGCATAACATGCGTTTTGGGGTGTGGGGCTGGAGCCAAGATTGAAAACTGGCCAGGACAGTGAAAGGGGAAATGATGTGTCTGTTGGGTTCAGGGTGCTCCAGCCTGAGTGCACCCTCTGCTTTCCAGCACAGCCTTTAACAGGTGTCTTGTTAACTGTACAATTACTCGTTTGGTGCCGTAAAGTTACACCTTGAAATTACTGTTCCACTGGCACAGACACATTGGATCAGGAAACAGTTGCTCAGAACTCTACCCTGTGAGTTTGTAAACAAGTCTGTGTTCTGGATGAGAAACAAGGGCTGTAACAAGGAAAACAAAGAACCAGGATTATCGTCTTTGGCCCTGATTCAGGAAGACATCTCTGAGTATGGTTGCCTTAGAGCTGTAGTAAACGTGCTCATAAGTATTCATGTGCGATACAGCCTCCGAGAATCTGAAGTAGTCTTGGTGGGCAACTTTGATCATCTTCAAACAGTAGAAGTTTTTTTCCATGCTTCAATAGATGTGAGAAGTCACACCGGAGTGGGTTTTTTTAAAGAAACAAATTGTAGAATCCAGGAAATCTAGACTAGTTGTAGAGTAACAAATGGATGTTCTGAAACTCGAGAGCTCGGCTGTATCAAGCTCGTGATCACCGTTGTGCTGTAATACTTTGGATACTTCCGGTATCTCTCGGGCAATGCGGGAGCGAAGTCGAGTAAGTTAGAGGACGTCTTCAACCATTTTGGTCTGCAGGGCCGGTCTGTCGTCGTGCAGTTATTTGCACTCCGTCGGTGCGGTACCAGCGGCACCAGTTTAATCTTGATCGGATGGGGGTGGAGGCCAGTTGCTGTGTGCTGCTGGCAGCGCCCAGACTGGCCCCTTCTGGAGCAGCACGGGTAGAGAGGCAAACAGTGCCTGATCTAGCATAAAGCCTCTAAGACTCGCCTGGTTAAAGCATCAACTTTCTGTAATCGAATTAGACTCACAAGACTGAGTGTCTACCAAATCACCGCTTTGCGTTGTGTGGCCGCCGTGGTTTTCAGCTGCTTCTAGAAGCCCTAAAGCCAGATTTGCTCTATCGCTGAACTGTGGCCTCAGTGTCAGCCCCCTCTGTTTCTCTACCAAGCCACAGATTATCTCCTACAGGTCCTGTACGAGTATTTATACTGCCTGAGAGAAAACAGACGTGATTTTAGCCATCTGGAGGAGCAGGAGGGAGGGAGATATTCTCTGAGACACAGAAGCTATAGAACGGTAAAAAGAATGGAGGAGAATAATGAACGCTTCAGCATTCCCGAACTTCAGCATCCCAGAACTCCAGCATCCCAGTCTTCCTCAAGTTCTTATAAACCACCTCGCTTTTGCTCATATAAGGGATACAGCCCTGTAAAAGCTCATTCACACACGTTCGGATCAGCGCTTGTGGTAACATAAGTATAGAGTTAAAACTCAGTTCACTAATGGTTGAACTGGTAACAGGCTTACCCACCTTCTTTTTTCATTTTTGTTAGCCCTTTCAGAATGAAGGCTGATTCTTCTTGTACCTTGAGAAATCATAGGCACAGCTTTCCAAAATCTAGTTTTAATTTGATTATTGCATGTTACTTGTGTGGCAGGAACATCTAAAGCTTCTAAACAGACTTTGAAAGCCTTTTATATTTTATGCTGGGCAAACAAGTATGTGTGCTTTCAGTACTTCAAAAACACAAGCACTGAGAAAATCTAGTGGATAGTATAAGAAAAGTGGGAGGTTTGCTTCTGATCCATCGTATGTGCCTGGAAAAAGCCCTTCCAAATGTGTTCATCTGGTTCTTTTTAGATTGCAAACTCTCTGGAGAAGAAGATCTCGCTTACTAAAAATTTGCCTAGTGGCTCTCCTGGTACATGGGCTTTTGCTCTTTAGATATTAGTATTATTTATAAATAATAAATGAAAATGCTACTTTCTACAGTTTGCATTTGCTTCAATGAATGTTCCTTTTCCTCCTCCTATTACAAGAACAAGTAAATGGTAATATCTGATTTATATGGCTTCTGTGTAATGATACGTCTGACGGCTCTCTCCAGCAGTTGTATGCGGAGCCTTCATTTCCCAGCACTGTAAGTGCATGATGCCACTCTTTATTAATTATTCCTTAAAATGCAGATGATTTTCAAGATGCCTCATTGGCTTCTGCTATTATATCCCTTTGCTGATTTTTTCCATTGAAGTTTTAACAGCGTTGATCATTCTGGGCATATGTGACAGCCTTGTGAAATTCACTGGGAAGCAGAAAAATGGTGAAGAGTTGTGTTCATGGGGTTCTGAAAGCCAGCACGAAAATGTTGTAAAAGGATGTGTGTTGACTAATAAGTGCGTGATCAGGCAGGATTTTTTAGTTTTTGACTTGGTCTCTGGCTCCTTGTGTGACCTTGAATAAATGATCTGGTATGTTCATGTCTTAGTAGCTGCATCTTTAAAGTAAGCATGAACAAAAGTTGGAAAGGGAGTGACAATTTACTTACTGCTAGTAAAATGGTAGTTTGCAGAGAAAGGTGCTGAAAAAGCACAAAATATTTGCTGTATGTCTCTCTCTGTTTTCCAGTTTTCACCCTATGAATGCTCTACTTAATATAATAAGTAATATATATTGAAAATAATTACGGCTAAGTAATAGATGGAAAATAAGTAAAGCAAGACCATAATTAGCTGGTGAAAAGGCAGTAAGAAACCTGAATAGTGAGTAATGAGCAACATATTCAACCCTGAATTTAAGTTTTCTGCTTGAAAATTCTAAGTTATTTGAAACTTAGGTAGGACATTGGTTCTACAGCTGGTGCGTCCCTGTGTCACTTATGGTATAAAGCCACCGATGCCCTTGGAAGGTTGTCTCTGTAGTTTGGAATTTAAGCAGGAGTTTGTTTTGTTTGCCTGTTTGAAACCTGGTAGAGAAATAGCTATGAGAATAACCTCAGTCTTTAAAATTTACTCTTCTTTTTTAATGTTATCAAGAGGCATGTGTCTATATGAAATTTACAGCTCGCTCAGCTTTTCCCTAGACGATTTACAAACTACGTACAAGTTGTGTTACCACTTCGAATAGCTTACAGGAGCCTGGGGACACACTGAGGAAAATCTGAAGTAAGGGAACAAGAACTAAATCGTGTTCTGACATCATTTACGAAGGGCTGGCAAGATGGACGTTGATGTTTCTGTGGTTAGTACTTGTTCATAACCACCAGGTGGAGCTTTTAGTAATACAGTTTCCAAGTGCTCCTCAATTATAAAGGCTTCTGGAAGCACATTTTGAATAGACAGAAGCATATTAACTATATACAGCCATACAAAAGAGAGTATTGTTTGTGGGCATCTTTGTTTATTTATGCTGAACTCATCTTATTTTGAGAAGAAACTCAGGAACTTCCATGAAGATGTGTTGGTAGAAGCATTCAAACGCATTTATGCCCAAGTTTCTAGGTAGCACACACACACAGGGGATGCGAAAGAGCTGAGTTGCATCATGAGCTCCTATACTAGAGGTTGTAGAGATGGTCACATTTTCAGAGAGTATTCAGACACTTTGACAGTTTGCCTTGGAGATAAGAAATCAGAATTTAAAACTACTCAGCTTTCAACCACCTGTAGAAGAAACCCAAACACTGTGATTACATTTTATTGCTTCGTTTAGGTGTGGAAACAGGAACTGACCGCTTTAAAAACTGTGCCTGTAGTTTTGTGGTTTGAAGTCTTTACTGTGAAGTAACATGTGGAAAGGAAGTCTAGACTAAGATAAATTTCTGACCAGTATAATTTTTTTTGTATCATCAGGTTGGTAAACCCAAGCCATTGCTTCTGTGTAGAAGAAATAATCTTTTAGACATAATCTGTCGTGGAGGGTTGAATTATTCCAGCAGTTCAGTTTCAGAACAGCATCTGATGTGCAGCCATCTCCAGCAGTGATCATATTCTGCTTTGCCACGCTTTTTGTGATTGTAGAACTTACTGTGCTGCTTCCTGACACTGAAACATTTTCGTGATTACCCTCTCATCCTCTGCAGAAGGAAACGCCAAAGACTACAAGTACATACTTCAGTGGAAAGATTTTTAAGACCATCCAGACCATGCAGATGTCCTTTTTTTGCTAATTTCCTTTAATAATTTTTGTGGCTTCCGGATGGCAGTGAGTGTTGTAGATTTTACAGACTTTCTCTTTAAAACAAAACAAAAATCCATATAACAAAATGAGCTTTTAACTCAATGATCTCCTTTTCTAATGGTTTCATCTATTCTCCATGCTGTTGAAGCTGTGAGAATGCTTCCCCATTGCTCCGCTTATATAATTGCTTTTGGGCTGAATGAACCTCCTAAACCTCGTCCCTCGGCACCACGTCTGCACGTCTCAAATCCCTCCGGGGATGAGGACTCCAGCACTGCCCTGGGCAGCCTGTGCCAGCAGCTGAAAACCCTTCCGGGGAAGAACTTGCTCCTGATGTTCAATTTAAAGCTACCTTGGTGCAACTCGAGCCTCTCTCCTCTTGTCCTGTAGCTTGTTCCTTGATTGAACAGACCAACCCCCCCTGGCCGCCCCCTCCTGCCAGGAGCTGCAGAGAGCGATGGGGTCTCCCTTCATCCTCCTCTTCTCCAGCTGAACAGCCCCAGCTCCGTCAGCTGCTCCTCATCACACTTGTTCTCCAGCCCCTGCCCCAGCCCTGTTGCCCTTCTCTGGACCTGCTCCAGCCCCTCCATGTCTTTCTTGTCGGGAGGGGCCCAAAACTGAACACAGGTGCCGTGTCCAGGGGCACAGTCCGTGTGCTGGCCCCACTGGCCACGCCATGGCTGATCCAGGCCAGGAGGCCGTTGGCTTTCTTGGCCACCTGGGCACCCTGCTGGCTCATCTCCAGCCCCTGGGGCTCCTGAAGATGTTTCTCTTGAGCAAGTCACTTGCTTGTCCCATCAGTGCCCAGCACTGCCGAGGGTTGGTGTGAGCTGAGGACAGGACCCAGCACTTGGCCTTGTGGACCCTCCTACAACCGACCTCGGCCCCTGGATCCAGCCTGGCCAGGTCCCTCTTTCGAAGGCGAATTCATGATGACGATAATGCACCTCTTGATTTGATGCTCTACTCTTTGAGGCTGTAGTGCAGTTCATTCAGTTCCAGCCATGGCCAGAGTTTCCAATGGGAACTAGCGTGGCTTGTTTCTGTTTGAACCCCAGCCAGGGCCAGTTCTGGCAGCAGTTCAAGGGCAGCATTTGGCTCCTGGGGCTCGGATCTGTGCTCTAGAGATCAAAGAGGTGTTGCCTTCACAACCAGCGCTCGGTGCTAGATGAACTAGTAGCTTGTTTCAAGGAGTAATGAGCGGGTCTGGGAAATACTGGTTCCTTTTCATGAATACAAAAGTTCATGTACGTTCTGGTGTAAGAGTCGGGGGTGAATAGTATAAAATAGATGCAATTTTGTGGGGTCTTGAAAGGGATTGGGCAGAAGTATAGAAAGACCTGAGTATTAAAGAGCCAAACAGTAGAAAAGAAACATAATTTTTAGTCCTTATACACCAGATTTTCCAGAGAGAAAAATATCTTCTGGATAAAGACTCCTGAAAGCAAATGGAACTCGAGTATTTTGAATCATATAATTCCACTTTGGGTTTTCAAAAGAGTTTAGTATGTGGGGTGTTGATTAGAGCCTATCAGAAAATGAAAGGAGGTGGGAAAAGGGAAATTATCTTCCCCTGCCGAAAGTTGTGATGAAAAAAGAAATGCATTTTGCTTTCAGATTTGATTTGCTCAAATTTAGGAAACACAGGAAGGAAAAGGTTTTTTTAGGAAGAGGAATAATGATGCACAAGCAGTATAAAAAGCACCAGACATTAGAAGGAGTACATTTTTTTGAGAAGCAGAGAAAGTTGATCTGAGCCAGGAGACTTTTTTTTCCCCGCTGGGTGATCAGATAGCAGCACAGTGCAGTTGTGTGACCTTGGAGCATCTTGGCCATGAAGCAACACATAAATGCACAAGGACATTTTCAAACAGTGCTCTTCATTTAGAGAAATGCTGAAATACGCAACACCTATAATTTCTAGGTCCAGGATCGATGTTTCACATATTGTATAATGGTTGTGTTTCATTTTTTTCTTCAGGAGTCAGTGGGATTAATGTGAGAGCCAAGCTTTAAAACAGTATTAACAAATTCTTTAATTTGTGTCATCTCACAGTCTGTCTGCCGGCAGCCAGTGACGAGGGATGGGCAACTCTGGGCTGTAGTACAGACCTTTCACAGGCTGCTCAATTTATAGATCCACAGAGATTTATAGTACCCTTGGCTCAAATCCTCTCTCCGGGGAACATTTTCCAGAGCTAGGTAATTACCTGAGTTCTGAAAGCAATGCACCATCATCAAACACATCCTGATGTTCTCCTTCCCCTTATTCTTTTTACTGTAACTATCTCTGATTTGAAAGCCAGTTTCTTTTTTTTTTTGTGAGCCTAGAATAGCTTCCCTGCAGTGTTTGTCTTGGGTTGTAAGAGAATTCCAAATGCCGGCAAAGAGCGTTGCTAACAAGAATTTACCTGGGTGATTCAATGGACAGAACCGTCCCGCAGCCGTGTGATCATGTAATGACTGCTGTCGTATCTAACAAAATAGAAGCATGAAGCACCAGGTCTTCATTTCTGACCAGGATTTCTTGATGCATGTAAGCAGCTCCACGGGCAGCCGAATCGATGGGCTTGTGGCTTGCAGTCTGGTAGACTAGCTGGGTACTTGGCAGGCAGAAAAAGGCAATGATGGTCAAGTTGTTGTGGTGGACTTTTTTCATGCTTTGCAGAACGTTCACATTGCTACTTGAGTGTCGCGTAGTGTGGTCTTGAAGTTTATCAGCTTAATCTTTGGACATGCTTTTATACTCAAGGACATTCTCAGGACTCTGACGTGTCTCATTTTGCTACCCAGAAAAATGACAGCACGCAGCAGGGCAGAACAGTTCTTGGCACAGTTGGAATTCAAAGGCGTGTGCTCTGGAAGCGGAAAAAGCAGATCCAATTATTAAAAGCATCTGTTAGCAAACTGGCAAAGAAGGTGTATAATGCACACTTTAAGTCAATATGTCTTTTGCGGCATAGGCACAACCGTCTTTAAGTTGTCCCTGGAGGGTCAAAGAAAGATTATGGAGGTGCTCTTTCATAGTCCTTTCCATCCTTTTGTGCTTCTGAAGTGAGCAGGTTAGAAAGATCACGAGGTGATCTTACTGAAATCCTCCCAACAGAGAGCTGCCAAGTGAAAATTCTCCCAACTAATTTGGAGTACAAATTCCGTTTTCCAAAAGAACTTAGATGCAAAGGACCCAGATTCACCAGTTTTCATGCTGTAATCTTCAAATAAATTAATAGGGAATCAGCAGTCTGAGCTGAATCTGGCCCAGAGGAGGCAGAGACTCTACCATGAGCTCCCTGGATACATTGGAAGAAGAGAATGTCACCCTGTGTATGTGCAGGAATTCCCCGAGTGGGGCAGTCTCTGTCATCTGTTTATAGTCTTTCTGAGCCATCTGGTCACCTTGGATGTACTCGCCTGGCCCGTGGTCTTTGCTCCTGTCTTTATTTCCGCTGCAGCCATTAGGCAAGCTAATAGAAATAAAACTTGTCCTTTTTGCCCTCTGTTCAGCATCGTGCCTCAAGCACAAGAGTCATTGAGCATAATGTTCATCCAGTAAATACAAGTGAAAAGGATACTATTCATTTGCAGTTCTATTAGTGGAAGCTACGGTTAACAATTCAAATCTAGGGAGAAAGATAATTGCAGGAGCTGATTGCCAGCCATCCTCCTATGTTGACTCACAGGGCAAAACGAGTGAGAGTGAGAAAGAGAAGCTAAAATTATAGTACAACTCTCCGAGGAATATTAATGTAATAGTTTTAACATGATCCTGCTCACATTTTATCAAGTAATGTTAATAAAAAGGATGGCTCTTGTAATTTTTGCAGTATTACATTTTCCTTGGAATAATTGTGACTCGACACTCACTTTGCAAACTAATGAAACTTTTACATTTCTGAATGTTTTTCTAATTTTTGTTATTTAGGTGGAGATTATACCTTTGGGCTGAGAAGGCGCATTCTGGAATTTTAATCTTGTTTGTTAAAATATTTATGCGCAACACTCTAAAGACACTGTACAGTGAAGGATCTTTCTTTGTGGGAACATCTTGTTATGAAATCTCTGGGATTGCTTTGAGAAGCTCATTAGCTATGCAAAGTAGGTTCATTTTGGGTTAACACAAATATAAAATTTTGATTATAGCCCCAGTCAAGAACCTGGGCCCCTGTGTGCCTGGCGTTGCCCTGGCTTTGTAACAAGCACATAGCCCCTTCCCTAGAGAGCTAACCCTCTGCTCGGCAGCTAGATTGCTGCAAGCGGATGAAACCCATGAGGAGGTAACAACAGAACCAGTGGAGCTTGGCTAAAAAGCACAATTAACAGTTCACTGCCTGCGCGGCCAGTTGTTGACTGGTTTGTAGACACTGGTAGGTCTCGGCTGGCGGTTAGACAGACCCCGTGCAGTGTTAACGTTCAGCCTGGGCCGTGACAGGAGTAGGGCAAAGGTACAGATGCAAAAAAGGGACCTGAGCCACTTTCTCGGTTGGCGTAGAGGTGGATCCCACAGTAACTCTTTGAGAGCCTGCAAGAGTCCTAAAGAAATAAGAACCGTCTGTAAGTCCGATCTGAGAACAAGCAACCGAGTAACAAAGGACAGTGTTCCAGCTATGTCCAACTTGATGGATTACTCGTAGTTTGGCTCTGCTCAGCTTGCACTCTGTAGCCTCTCTAGTTCCTCTGTTGTGGTGTGTTGTGTTCTGTGTGTTATTTCTCAGCTGGAGGGCCTGCCTGTAGGTATAATATTGTTGGCCAGGCATCTGGCACTTGAGCTAAAGAAGTGCCGCCATCCAGCGAGCAACTAATAATAAGCTACTGTTCTCTCAGCTGACTTACCTACCAACAGGACAGACATTAACTCTTTCCTATAGTGGGACAAAATGTGCTTTTTTATGCTGGCAGTACCAAGTCAGACGATATTTTTCTTCATTCCCAATGAATTTCTAGCTAAACTCATTTTTTAGCTCTCCTGCTTTGCCCCTTATCTTAAATCCAGCTTATTATTTTCTGCTATTTGCTAATACTTCCCCTCTACACAGCCAATGTTTTGTACACAAAACTAAAAATTTCTGTTGGGTTTACTTTTCCCTCCTGTGCTAGGCAGCTTAATGAGTCCAGTCCAGGATAAAAAATATGAGCATCTGCTGGATGGAGCAGCACAGAAAGCTAATGCAGTGCGTTCAGGTAGGTCTTATGTGTTCTGTCAGAAAGAAAGTACCTCCTGGGTGTTCTTTCCTGCAAATGAGATATAAAATAGTTTGGCATTTCCCTGGGGTATCGGCACTGTTCACTCCATCAGACTGCGGTGGACGGAGATCCATTAAAAGTTTTAAAACTAATCATCTGCTCGGTTATGATAGCCTCACCCTGCTTGGCAAGGTGCTGTCAGCTCTCCGTCACGCTGTCAACAGCCCTGGTTTGCAGTGGTTGAAGGTGTAGGTGTTCTTTTGCAGCTATTAACACTCAGATTCTTCCACTCTTGGTTCCTGCCTGCCACCTTCTGAGAATGTGCTAGATTCAGTTTTGTAACATGCACAGTATCCAGAAGAAAAAGGTCAAGAAGTATTTTTGCTTTTCCAATGTGTATCTTCAGCAAAAGTACATAGAGATATGGAGAGATAGCAAGCCAGCCAGGTCGAATCGTTCTCATTCCCCAGTGTAGCTGCAATGGTACCTCCTGAAAAGCTGATGCGGTGCTACAGACGATGTTGGAAATTACACACAGCTCATTAGACCCCCCTAGAGAGATGTGAGTCCTTTTCACGGGGTACTGAATGCCTTCCAGCTGGCACCGAAGGAAACAGAAACTCTGTCTTGTAGGATCTGTCTCACTGGGATTGACTGTGTCTGTTGCTGCCCCTTGTGCAAGATGCTGCCTGACAGAGAGCGAGGCCAAGTGGAGAAAAATCAGATGATGACTGGAGAAAGTGTCCATGGCATGAAAAGTACAGTATTTTGAAGAGAATGGGTTTTGAGTATAACTTTTTGGTTAGCCGTGTGGTCTGGAAAAATGCTTTTTTTCAATACGAAGGCTTAAATTCTCATTTGCGTGATGATAAATTCTGACTAGCATGACCCTCAGTTTAGACCTGTGTTCTTTCATTGTCATTTCTGCTCTTATTTCCCGGACTTTGAAAGGTGACTGATACTGTTAAACAACCGATATATTACCATGTAGGAGCAGGTAGGTGCCCTTTGACACCTATAAGGAGCGAAAGATTCTGCGTCCACTTTTTACTTTCTCCAAGACATTCTCTTCTCATCAGCTCAGCTGAGTCTCAGCTATAAAAGTCTGCTCATCAGATGCTACAAACTGTACAGATCACAAGTGACAATACTGTCCCTAGGAATCTGCAGCGCCCTGTGAGACTTTCTGGAAGAAATGAGATTGTCAGTTAAAACAAAGGAGAAAGATACCTTGACATGACACGTATTTCTGATGTTGTTTTCCACGTTAGCGGTCTTTGAAGGGAAGGTACTGAATTCCAGTCAGGACCACAAACCATATTTTAAAGAGAAGTTCGTTCGGCTGTTACAGGAAGGAGTATTTTTAGTTTGTAAGGAAATTACTGTTTCCTCAGTGCGCACACATGCCTGTGCTGGGAATGGAGGGTAGGAAGTCTTGTTGTCTAGATTAGGGGGCCGGTTAGCTCAGTGCTTTGAGTGCGGTGCTGACAACAAGGACCAACACCGAGGTCGCGGGTTCGATTCCCGCTCGGTCCCCATGTGTTGCCTGGTCTAGTCGAGAGGTGACGTCCCTGCCCACAACAGGGAGGTTGGACTAGATGATCTCTAAGGTCCCTTCCAGCCTGGGCCATTGTAGGATTCTGTGATTCACGCTGCCTGGTTGGGATCCAGTAGTGTAAGTCAAGGTGCTGCTCAGGCAGAGTCCTTGCAGGGAATGCAGTTCCTGGCTGTGTGGAAAAGGCAGGCGTGTTCTAATCATACGTATGTCATATGTGCGTTTGTGTCTATATAAGAAGCGTTTGCATCCTGATCACATAAAATCTCCTTGGACTGCAGTTTTAAAACATCTGCTACCAAACGTATTGCAGGGTCAAGATACTCTGAGAATTACTGAGGGAAACCATTATTATAATAGCTAGCAGTAGTTATTACCACAACATAGAAGTGCCCTTAGTGCTTTACACCTGTATTTCACCAATTGTGTCGTAATTGAGATTTTTTTCAGTACGAAACCATATTCAGAGGTTGGGGCAGCTGAACTGAATTTGAAATTGTTCGTTAAAATGCACAAAGGAACAGGAAAGCACAATGTATTGTTGAAATGATTAATACTGTGCACTCAATTAATACATTCGAAGGTCAGAAGGGACCATTAGAACATCTAGTCCCGCTTGCTGAATACACAGGCTGTACCTTGCACCTGGGGTTACTGAACCCAGTAACTTAGGGTCAGTTAGTGCGTACTGCCCGGGCAGTCGTCCAGCCTTCATCTGAACAGTCCAGAAGACAGAGATGCCTCCACTTAGCTTGCTGTTTTGTTCTGTTAGTTAACCACCTTCACTCTATATATAACTAAATAAATCCTGACTTCTAGTTTGTATGAGTCTGGCATTTCATGTCTAGCTCCTGTTTCTTTTGATGTCTTTCTTCACTGGATTTAAAAAATCTCTTTGGTACCTTCTGTTTGCTTTCTCAAAAAGTACGTATACGTGATAAGCTAGTCGCTTTTCTTTTTTTAATGGGATAAATAGATTGAGGTCTTAAGGTCTCTTGCTGAGGGATGTTTTCTCAAGCCTACCGTTCCTTTCTGCCTGTCTTGCTGTACTTTTCCAGTTTTCCAAACTCCCCTGCAAATTGCCGTGCGAAACTGGACATCGCTGCCCTGTGATTCTCTTCCCTTTGGTACGTGAAAAAAAAAAGATGTGTGGGCCAAGCATTCCAAGCACAGACTTTGCAGACAAGTTTGCTTTCCAGCCAGCAGGAGCCACATTTAACCACTCGGATTTGCTGAAATGTGTGGGCTGAGTTGCGAAGGGTCTGCAACTGGAGTTGTGCTTATTTACTTTTGCCCTGTGTTTGTGTGGGCCTCCAAACAGGTGTAAAGAGGGGGGGAACTCGAGATGTGCCTTCCACATATTCCTTTCTCCTCAGATCAGCCCATTCATTGTTCTGCTCCTGCCATCGCACACCCCATCTGCTTTTTCAGAGAGCTGCTGTGTGGATTATTGATGAAATAGCCAACTGCTGGTCTTTCTTGTTCAGTGCTTTGACTGGCATTGGCAGAGGAAGGTCCTTCTGCAGCACCTCACAGGGATCTGTATTGCTTAAGGAGCCAAATTGTCTCTAATGAGAGTTTTGCCTTTCCATTTCGTGAGGAGCCTCCCTGAGCCCAAAGATCTGGATATTTGCAGCAGTGAGTCAAGAAAGACATTGATTTCAAATATGCTCTCATCATCCAAGAATGTTTATTTTTTTTTAAGAGGGTGAGTCAATACAATCATCTGATGTGCTGCAATATTAACATTGGGGAAAAAAAGAAAAGCAGAAACAGTAGGCTGAATGTCTGCATGGAGAATGGACTTTCTGTTGAGTGATAATAATTTTAAACCAGCCTCGACCCAGGTGGCTAGAATTTAGTGTCGGTAGCAGCCAGCAAAAGGACTGGCTTTTAAGGAAGCTAAACAATATTCATTCCAAACTCTTCACAGGCTTTTGTCAGCACCGTGTGAGTCTGGTTTTGAGCTCTAGTCTAAACCTTTCCCAGGAGACCTGCAGATCTCACAAATCTGCTTGACCTTCGCTTTCCTTCTCTCTTTTGTTCCTTCCCCACTCTGCCCTGAAATTCACTCATCCAGCTGATGCTTTATAGACTTGGTTTGTTTGGAATGGAGAATTACACCATGGTAAGAGCGATGGTCGCCAAGTTAGTTACTTAGCGTGCACAAATAGTCCCCAAAGGTTTTGCTTAGAGTAAGGCTTAAATATCTCGCCGGACGAGGTGGTTAAGTGAAGCAGGTGCTGGAAACAGGCACTTGTTTTTTTTTTCCTTTGCATTCATTCAGTGCAGAAGAAATGTTTTGCAGGTCAGGTGGCTGCACTGGAACAGCAAAACACTGAGGGTCCTGTCCAGGTTCAGGAAGTTTATCTGTATTTAAAAAGGGTGTTGCTTTTACCTTTGGTTGCTCTCCCCTACAGGTTTTCTGTAAATGAAAACAAAGGTTAGATAGAATCAGTGGAGATGAACAGAGATGATCTGCCCTCTTTGGGGAGACATCAAAGTAGATAGGAAAGTATTCTTGTTTTTGTAAGGCGAGATGCTTTTAAAGCATAGGATCCTAATGGCATAAGAATGCCACGTTTATCTAGGACTTTGCAGAAACACAGGATAGACTAAAATTTTCACAAGTTTTGGAACATGGTTTTCAGCTCAAACTGCTTTTGCCTTGACATCCAGGTGGAATGAGTGCTCGGGGCTCTTAGGCATGAGTTGGCACTTTGGGTGCTTTGCATTTAAGATACTGAATTTGCATCGAATTTGGACACCCTAGAAATTTGTAGAAGTGATAACTTTGCAGATAATTTCAATAATTCTGGTAACTTGGTTCAAGGAATGTGGAATCCTGCCTGAAACTCAAAAAGCAGGTGTCCAGCAGTTGAGCACCTCTTTGGTTTTGATGTGCTTCCAAATCCAAGGACTTCGTAGCAAGGAAAAGAAACCCAAGAAAGAATAGCATCTACCTCTGTTTGTAAAGACTGAGAATAAAAGGGGAAAAGGGGTTTATGGGAGAGAACTTTGTGGAAGGTACTTTGAAAATAACCAATTGGGCTGCAAGAAAAAATGGAGAATGGGGAAGGGGCGGGAATCCCTACAAAGCAAGCTGCTTTGTGCGTTCAGAGGCAAGAAGGAGTGTTCATGCTCAAGAGCTTGGACTAAAAAGGGTTTAATCAAAGTCAATGGACAATTACAATGTTGGAACAAATGATGATAAAATACTGGATCTTGAAATTGGTCCAAGGGAAGACAGAGGAGCCTAATGTTTTCCATAATTGATTTCAAGGCTCGGATGGGGAATACTGTGTATTATAGAAACATCAATTGTTCCGTTTTCTTAATAATTTAGACTGGCTGCTTCTTTGATAATGATGTACTCGGCAGCTGTGAACATAACGTTCTGGGTAAACACCGGGTAAAGGCGACTGTAAGTGCTTGACATCAGAAATAGTTAAGAAAGGTTGCACTTTTTGCAGCAGTGTTAGGAGTAAATAAAAGAAAATACAGGCATTTGGAGTCCATTATTTGGCGATTTGTATGCAGACAGTTTCTCAATTACTTTATGACTGCCTGGGACTGCAGGACGCACACGTAGGGATTTCATGCTGAAGCTGGATGTTGCCGATAACACCCACCATTTCCGGTAGATCTCAGGGTGTTTTACAAGTGAGCCCAGTGCTGTTACCTTCCTGCAAAAGGGGAGACAGAGATACAGAGGCACGTATTGATGTGCTGAGTGATTTTAGCCACGTATTGCCTGGGAGTGTACAATGGCACTGCCTTAGTCTACTGCTACTAATAATACTAGTGTTTTGTGGCAAATGCTTTAATTTGTCTCCTAAAAGTAGGGCAGGAATGACTGTTTGCCCCTGTGAAGTGATAAATTCAGCTGACAGCGTTGTAAGCAGGTGTCTCATTTCTGGAAGAACTGGAACCTTTAGGGCCAATTATGAAATCACCTATTTTCACAAAATTTGAGGTTTATCAGATGGGGCTTTTTTTCATTCATTTTGTTTTTATATAAAACAATTCTGAGAAACAAAGGAAAAAATTCTTCAGTTTTTGCCAGACAACACTGAAGACTATGAAACCCATCCATATTGAATAAATACACGGGCAGCAGTCTAATTGCCCCAGATTTTCCAATAAATTATTTCAGAAGTTAACAAAAAAATCCTTCATATATTACACTATGCAACCCAGCTCAATATTGGGTTGCTTGTTGCCATAGCTGCAGCTCAGGAAAATGCGTTTTCCTCAAAGATTTATAAACAGAGATTGTAATGTTTTAGCTCTGTGTAGCAACACACAATATCCAGTGTCCCCAAGTTGCATATAAATTCAAACGCTAGGGAGTCGTTGGGATCACATTTGAGCCTCCCTCTACATGTAGCACAAGAATAGCATCTCGCTGGTTGTCCGTTAATGTATCTTGTCCTGCCTGCTCAGAGCATCCATTGCAGCAAGGTAGATTCTGGGAACAGAGGGAACAGTTTCATCACTTGAAACCTTTGGGATTATACTGTTTTGCTGCAGAGTAGCCAGGATACATGAAGCTGACTTTTTTTTTTTTTCCTTTTTTTCTTTTTTTTTTCTTTTTTCCCCCCTCCTTTCTTTTTTTTCTTTCTTTCCTTTTTTAATCTTTTTTTTTCTCCTTTTTTTTCTAACCTTTGCAGCTCTGCACTTCTTGTCCTACCCTCAATTTTACAAATCCCAGATACTCAAGTCGAGATCATTGTTCAGGAGCCTTGATTCAGAGAGACCACTGACATGCTTTGAGGACCAGGGTGATACAGTTTCAGAAGACGAAGCGCATCAATTGTCTATATAAATACAGAATTTTCTAGTTCTTCTCTGAAGTGTATGTGAACATTTTACAAGAGTGTCCACTGACAGGACAAGGGGAAATGGGTTTAAGTTGAAAGAGAATAGATTTAGATTGGACCTTAGGAAGAAATTCTTCAGTACGAGTGTGGCAAGACTTGGGAATAAATTGCCCAGAGATGCTGTGGCTGCCCCCTCCCTGGAGGTGTTCAAGGCCAGGTTGGACGGAGCCTTGAGCAGCCTGATCTAGCTGAGAGGCGTCCCTGCCCATGACAGGGAGCTTGGTCTAGATGATCACTAAGGTCCCTTCCAGCCTGGGCCAGTCTAGGATTCTGTGACTCTCAGTCATTTGGGTTGGACGGTAGGAGCAGGAACTCCCCAACGTCAGCCCCGTCTTCCCCAGGAGGCTGGATCCGTGCTCAGGAGCTCAGAGGAGCCCCAGTGCCTGGGGCAGCTCAGGGCTGGGGCTTTAGGACACGTGCTGAGCCACAGCCCTGGGCATGTTTCTACTGGGATGTGCACTCAGTCACGCCAACTTCTTCTGAAATTCTGGCCATTCAGGCTGAAATTAGCTTTGTTCCTATGAAAGTAAATGGGAGGAATCCTGTTTAGTTAGTGGAAGTGGACTTAAATGTTTGAAATCTTTCAAAAATCTTTTGGAAGTGCTTTCTTCTGGAGTTATCTCAGAAGCAGCGCAACAAGTATCTTAAAATCAGCCTCGGTAAAAGCACATACAGCACAGGGGTGCGTTGTTCTCACTTCTGCAAACTGAAGTTTCTTTATTTTTCTCGTACCCCACTTTTAATACTGTCAGGAATTCAGCCTAAGCCAAACCCTGGTTTATTGCTTGTGCCTTGTTTTGTGAGTCTGAAACCCGACCATAGGATGGGAATAATGCAGAGGTTGGCGTACAGGGGACACACTGGAGACACGGAACAGACGGAACCGTTGCTCTCTCTAATATACATCAGCCCCCACTGATGCATCTTAAGTGTTTTCTCCATTTCTTTCCCCCCTTTAAAAAAAGTTAATGAGCCATAAGGAAAAGGCTGGTAATGAGATGTTTGTTGTCAGGATCCTGGGCTGAGGGTAGAATCTGCTGATGTGTTGTCAGAGACAAACGTTTCTGTTCTGGAGTATGATAAAATGTTGTCTTTGTACAGTCACGGATGGATTTATTAACAGGATGTACACTTAGCCCTTGTATGTATCTTCCTAAGAACAGTTTGATTTATGTAGGCTTAGACTTGGTACATTTTCAGTCTTGCCTCTTGCTTTATTTTTGGGAAGGCTCAGAGAAAAATGGTCTGCATTTTTCCCAGAAGCAGGGGATTTTTGAATTAACTCTTCACTGGCTTCTCATTTCATTTGTTGAGGATTAGTTCTCTTCGTAAGAGATGTGTCATCAGATTAAATGGATGAAACGGTTACTTCTGGCATTAAGCTCCAGGAATCAGGGTTGAGAGTAACCTCAATCAAATACAGAAATGACAAATTAAGAACCAGCATTAGCAAACATTGCTCTTAATATACGTGTGGCAGCTCTTATTTAAATTCTGATGTGAATCTGATGTTAGAATCCAGCGTTATGTTATTGATGTAAAGAAACAGAGCTTGCTTTCATCTGTCTACAGTTGCACAGGAAGGGTAGATTTGTGTTTCGTGAGCCCTGGATCATTCTTTAAACTTTTCTGCACCCAGCTCATGTTGATGTTGTTGCTTACAGTGTAAGCTCCAGCTCTTTCCAGCTGTCTGCTTCTTACGTGTCTGCATTTCATGTCCTAGGCATGGGATTTATACCACCATTATCTGTCAATTCCTGAACTGACAAAATCCACGAAAGTTACAGAATACAGAAATTTTCTCATGTAAACAGAAAATACTGCAAGTTTTAAATAATAGAAAATTTCAGGCTGGAAGCACGCTATGACCAGTGACCATGTGAGGTTTTGGGCAGCTTTTACTTGTGTCCAGAGAAGGATGGGATTTTAAGCCATATCCTCAGAGTTTGATAACTATTTACCAAAAGCATATTTAAGCAAAATAATAGCGTGCCTTCCAATATATTAGTATAATGCCAGCCCTTGTCACTTCTCCTCTGTTTGCCTACTCCGTGTAAGCTGTTTGTATGATCTGAGGGTTGCTCTAACGGCTGTGAAGGGAGGGGTAAAGCAGCCCTCTACAATATCCAATCTAGTGTTGCAGTGTCAACTAGAAACCTGCATTAGGTCTAGAAATTGCACAGAAAAGAGCGACTTTCATTAGTCTGTCATATTTTCAAGAACTGTCTTGCTGATTCATAAGCATAATTTCATTGTTTTTTTAGTCTTTTGTATGTAAAGGAGAAGAACAGAGTGCAGATCTGCTCTTAGGAGCTGCCTGAAATAACCTCCCCGCTTTGTGCTTCAGGGGCTGCTTAGGGGTTGCTCTCAGTGGGTCTGCCTGTCCACTGAAATCAAAATAGCACCTCCAGACACTCAGGAGCACGGCGTGTGCTGGCTGCCACCATCTCACCCATGGGGTAAATATTCCTTCCCTACAGCATGAATCTCCGTTCTCTTTTATTTCAGGAGTGGAGCGTGGCCTGGGTCGTATCGGTAGCAGGTTGTTGACTTTTCCAAGTCAGTGCAGACAAGGTCACTCAGCACCAGTGCACCAAGGGCCAGCAAGTGCAGATCTTGTGTGTGCTCGTCACGATGCCGCGTGTGAGCTCTGCTTACATTGTGGTAGTACCAGTGAGTAGAGGGAGTGATGCAAAGTAAGGCAGTCTGATCAGAAATAGTTCTGCAAGTTGTTACCTGCTGCCTTTGGTCGTATCGGTGAAGGGAGTCCAGATGACTTGTGGGGACTGCTGCAGGTAATCCTAAGTAGAAAAGAGGGAAAAGAGAAAGGAAAAGATGTTTCTTTTTTGAAAGGATTTACCTGATTGAGGAGGGAGAGTAGCATGCCAGACCACGTACTCTGGCTCACTGAGTTGGGGACACTGACTGTTTTACTGGATCATCTCTGTGTTGTGTGCACATCAGGCCGGCAGTGATGCCTGGTAGCTGAGTACGAGTTCCTGGCTTTGCCACCTAAAACTGCTCCATGTGCCTGGGTACGTCAGCTCTTCCTCAGCGTTTCACATGGAATCTGATGTAAAGCTTCTGATTTCTCTGTGTGAGTCTGCAGCAATAGAGGTGACAGACACAGCTAGACGGACCTCTTGCTAAACAGATACGTTTGCAATATATTTAACTCACTGTGGGAGCATTCTGTAACAAACTTTACTAAGACACAAGGTCTTTGGGAAGCGATCAGACATTTTCCATTTGGTATTTGTATTCCAGTGACAATGACAGAATTGCAGCAAAGTGGTACAAATGGTTTGCAGTGCAAACGGCCATTATGGCTCTGACTAAATACATGCACTGGTCGATTTGCATTTGGGAGGGGAAGCCAAAATCTCTGCCTAGGTACAGACTGCAGCTCCAGAAGAGAGATTGCCAACACTTGGGGAAGAAAGTCTCACTTAGTCTTTTCATATATGACAAGAATAAGGTGTCTTTTAAGAAGCACAAACCTAGTTAGAAAAGAGGTTGTGGAATGAAACCCCAAATGTGCACGCTTCTTCAATCCAGTAGCTGGATGAAAAGCCACCTGGGAGTCTGAAGGACATTTCAAAGAATATTTAGAAATAAACTAACAAAAACTGCTTTGCTTGGCTCGTTCTTGCTGCTGAGCTGATCAGCAGGTGTAAGAGCAGGACCTTTATCAGCATTGCAGTGAATAAATCCTAGCTTGCTCCACGGATTTTCTGATGGTTGGTACAGCCCTTGTTTTTAACTTTTGACAGCCCAGTCTCCAAAGAAACCCAAAAGGCAAAACCAGAAAGATCCATCTCCCCAACCACTTTGATATTTCCGAGATGAAAATGTTTTGTGTTGAAAATGTGAGAATGGAATGGTTTTATCTTTAAAAAAAAACAAACTTGTGCCCATTTTTGCTGGTGAAACTTCTGTTTGAGTTCGACGTGGCTTCAAAGCAGCTTCAGAGGTTTAAAACTCCCCCCCCCCACCTCCTGAATTATTTAATGATTCGCTTTCTGTTAACTGCAATATCTGAAGCTCTATCAGCGTTTTGGAGTAGGGCTCATTCCTTGCATTTGTCTGTCAGCCTTGCCTACTGTCTAATATTTTTATAAGTAATTTTTGTGTAATTCTGGTAACAATCCGATTTGGTGACACAAGAAGTAGCGAGGACTTCAGATTGCTTCAGGCGAGTACAGAACGTAAGGATTTACTCAATGTGTTTGGAGTAATGCACACAGAAAGGTGGCATTGATACATGTCTTAACTAAAACTGCACTGTCATGATCTAAGAGTCAACGTGATAGTAGCTGAAAAAAGAAGTAGTAGCCATAATGAAACAAAATGTAAAATTACGCTGGATTCCGTAAATATAACATTATTTACAGAAGGTACTCCACCAGTTTGAGTGAAGAACTTCTGCAGATTGCTTTGTCAGCTCTGTCCTGATTAAGGGATTCACGATATAAGACACTTACTAGATACCTATGATTAAGATTTTCAAGACAATCCTAAGGAATAATCCCTTTCTCTTATTTAACTTCAATGGGACTTGGACAAGAAAATCCTTTAAAGTCTCTGAAAACCTGATCTGGAAGAATACTCAGCACAACAGTCTGTGTATTCCAGGACATACTACAGGCTGCTGTAAATCTCCAACCTTCACTTTAAATCCCGATCTGTATGTGTAAGCGTGTGTTTATACCTACAGCAGCTGAACCCTGGGAAGGGTCCACCTTGTTACCTCCAGGACCTGGATTTAACTCCATGTGTAAGACAAGCCCTGATAAATTTTATTTTTCCTGACTCTGCGTTCTGTACTTTACCAATTCCTGTACAGGTGGGATGAGTTTCATCTCCGCTACTTCCCATGAGAGCTGTTATTTTACCTTTTATCCTTAACAGCTTGAGTTTAGTGGGACATCCACCTTCCTCCCCCTTTTTTTGCATTAAGCTGCTATTTAGCTTGTCTGAAATTAACGTTCCCTTGAAAAGAAATTGTCCTGTTGTTGGTGTCGTGGCCATGGGCAGTGTTCTGAGCTGGAATAACCAACATTTCCCAGCTGCAGACACGGAGCTGGCCCATCGCTGGGTGCTGGGGGCTCTGGCTTGGCCCCGCGGGCCCTCGCTGCTGGCCTCGGGGGCAAGAGTTTCCTCTCCAGAGAAGGAGGAACTTGAACAGCGTCATCCGGGAGCCGGTGTCCGGATTGAGCTGTGTGGAGTGACGGCTGGGGAGGGTCTCCCTTCCTCAGAGAGAGGGAATTTCTTCTCCTCCCAGACCACCCCGGCTCTCTGAGGCGAGTGTCCATGCCCTGAGGCGGGAGCTCCGTCGGGGTTTGCCCTCACCGCTTACCCGGGGCTGCACGGACTGACCGTGATGTGACGCCCCCCTCGGCCCCTCACGCTCGGAGCAGCGAGTCCCCACGTTGGCTGTCAGGACAGCTCGCGAGGGGGACCTGGGGCGCCCCGCTGACGTGTGGTCCTGCAGAGCACGGAGCAGGGAAGGAGGAAGCGCCCGCGCAGGCAGCAGGGTGAGCAGCTCCTCTCGGGGAAACCTTCTGCCATGGGGCCCTGCCTGCCTCCCCGCACACCCCATCTGCCTGCCTCCCCGCACCCCCCATCTCCCTGGGAAACACAGCCCCTCCTTACGGAAGCAAATTCTTCCCTGAGATTTCTGGGAGCTGTGTGATCCTTGGACACAAGGTGTGGATGTGACAGATCCCGTTCTCCAGCAGCTCGTTGCCTTCTTTGCTGGATGCTCCCTCTTGAGGAGAGGAGCAGTTTGAAGAGTGGTCCCAGCAATGCGCCGGATCGTTTAAATTGAAATGTCAGTGTATTTTAATGATATGCTAAGGAGTAGTCATATAAAATTATGTGGTTTAGATAATGTAGATAATAACTTTATTGTCAAAATCTATTGACACAGTTTTGACTTATGAGCATCATGTCGAAACTTCAGGCTTTGAACCTCCTTGAAAACAATCCGTGCGTCAGAACAAGTCATTCAAGATCAATATTGAGGCCTTGGGCTCGTTTGGAAATGTTTGAGTGCAATCACCAGTGGCGTTATTAGCGTACAGACAGGCAGAACGAGGGTTCTGTCTCACCCACGTTTGACTATTGCCTCGCTGGTACAAGAGTGGAAAGAAAGCAAATAATCGTGGTCAGTATTATCTTTCATTTGTATTTGTGTCCTGCTTGAGCATGGATTGTTGTTTTTAGGCAAATAGGTATTGTGCAAAGCTGTCCACCATCTAGCTTTGTTAAATAATTCTCAATAATTTACCTCTTTCAGAAGCGTTGGAAGCCCGAGCCATGCTGAGTGGAGCGGAGGGGCCGTTTAGTGTTGATACTGTCAACTGGCTGAGGGAAGGTTGATTTTGGAATCAAATTATGATAGCTCCTAAGTGCAGCTGTGAATTCAACCGGTCTTGGCTTCTGAATAGCTCCCTTATAACACTTGATACGATTTCAAAATACTTGGTTTTTCCCCTAGCGCAAACAGGTCCGCAAAGAAAGGTTGCAAGTGCAGAAAGGCGTCTCGACAGTCGCGTTTCTCTGAAAGCCGTTAGGAGAGGAGACCAAATCTAGTGCTCTGTGTCTCCTAAACGTTCACTGCTGAACAACACACAGAGTCCACCTAAACTGAGCTAGCGAGGCTGCAGGAGTTGTGCACTCGTAGTGATAACCTGAAGTGCCAAACCAATCCTTTCCTATTTTTGACTTGCTGCCCAGTTACTTTCTCCCAGTTACCCAGACACGAGGAGCGAATGGGAAGAGACCTGTTGAGACCTGTCTGCCAGGGTTCGCGATGGGTGAGTGTAATCTTTTAACGGTGCCTTACAAATAGATATTTTCTTCCTCTTTCTCCTCTGCTTGTTTAGCGAGATGCCTGTAGGTGCTGCGTGCTTGTTGTTACAGACTGGCAGGATTCCTGCTCTCTGGCATGGGGCTGGATTCTGACAGATCACAGCAGTAACGGCTCTGGGTTGGAAAGTCACGTCGCTACAGCAGGACAGTGTTTGCTTACCACGTTCTTCTGCTCCTGGGTAACATGTAGTTCTTCGAACAGAGACAGGATATTGAGCTGGCTCTTGGCTTGATTCAGTAGGTCTGTGCTTATCCTTGTTCTGTTCCTCGGGCAGGATGTTTCTGTTCTGGCACTGTAGCAGACCGGGGAGAAAAGCTGCGTTTATGACTTTGCTCTCGCTTCCTTAGAGAGTCATAACAAGGTCAAATAGGGCGTACTGCCCTCTTCCATCTACCCTTGCCTAGGTGGAGAGATGATTTGCATCTTTTGCTCACTTGTGTGCCAGTGACGTGGGGAAAAACTAAGACCTGGTGCTACTCCCTTGGTTGCATTCTCAGATTTTCCCACTCCTGCTTGTCTAGATTAAATTAGCACCACAGACGTGGAGCAAAGATATTCAGCCTGTAATGTCGGTAATGTGAGAGCTGCGTGAGATCCAAATGAAGCTCTTGGTTGCTTTTAAAACAATTGCGTTATTGTTGCTAGGTTTTCATTTTTAACGTATGAAAAAGAACAAAGTAGTCTTATTCAAGAGTTCAGAAAATGAGCTTAAGAACTCATGAAGAAACTGAATTTCCCCAGCCTCTAGCAACATGTGGCAATGCTGGTCCAATGATTCTCTCTCTGACGAAGACATTGATTCCAAACGACCCTTTGCATCCCTGGTTTGTGTTCTCTCTGCCGTGTGTTACTTTCACAAAAGTGCCGGATTTGTTGGTAGCAATGCGCAGACAGAAAGATCCACGAGACCTCGCATTAACCTCGTTGGACGCTCTGTGATGCCCAAGAAGAGCTCGAGCCGGTGCGGTGATGGCCAGCGGTACAGACTTGTAGGTTAGAGAAGAGCATCCAAAACACGTAGCAACATCTGGTAGAACATAATTGCGTTGACAAGAAATAGACATAATGACTAATGAGGCTCTCCTCAAATCCTGTTTTCTGAGGGGCTGTGGAAACTAATAATGCTGCAAAATGTGAAGTACTAAAGGGCAGCACTGCTGGCTTGTCACTCTTCTAGCCTGCTTTTAGCAGAGATGCTTGACAGCTTAACAAAATGTGCCGTAATCTGCACTAAAAGCTGAAAGCATGCCTTCTGCTTACTCTGGGCCAAATTGTCTGCTCTGTGTGCTCTGTTAACGTCAGGAGGATTGCATGGGATGTGAATACAGGCAGCCCATGATTTTCAGTCTCCAGTGTACAAAATTCTAAGCGTGGCTGCATTCTGCAATGGGGGTCGTTGGCGTTGCGTGCCTTCATTAGCAGTAAACGCGTGTGCCAAAGACTAGGGCATAAGGCATTTGTTTTAAATGCTTGGTCTTAACATTAGCCGTCCCATAAATAATTCAAGTGTTGTGATGTCTGGACCCGAGTTTAATGTCTGAAACTGCAGTTCAGCTCTGGAGGAATTGAGTACCTCCTTAGCATGGAGGCCATAATTTTACAGTGTTCCTCATTAACACAGAGACAGTGCCCGGAAGCAGAGTCCCAGCGTATTTAGGCACGCATCGCGTAGGCAGTATTTGATCCGAAAGCCCCACAAGTGACGTAGATCACATGTGCGTGTCTGAGTTTTTTTCTTCCCTTGCTTTGCCATTCCCACTCAACCGGTGGTAATGGGTGAAGGAAATGGGGATATTTATCATTCAGTACACAAGGCTGTGCCTGTACTGAGCAAAGCAGCGCAGAGCAGAGGCTTCCGGCGGAGTCTGCGAGACTCCAGAACAATCTACGTGTTGCAATGCGTTTCTTAAGGCACGGTCAGCTGGGGTGTGGTGCTGAGCTGAAGGTGTCCTTCCCTTTAGCAGGGACAAGTATCCTGGTGACACCCCTCAGCTGGGCTTACCTTTCTGGAGCTTGCGCGTCTGTTGAAGTAGTGATTCTGCATGTTGAAGGTGGTTTTATTCTGCTATTTCTGCCTCTGAGGTAAGGGAGAGAAAACCCAAGCAACAGCTTACACCTGCAGTGCCTCGTCAAAGCAGAGGTTGTGGATCTGGCTGATACCAGCTTTTTCGCGTACTGCCAAACAATGCAGTGCCTTCCCCACAAGTTGTCAGAGAGCAATGGTTCATATTCTGTAGCGTCTTTCAGCTTCAAATCCTGCTGCTTTTCCAGTGAAGACCAAAACCAGTGCACGTGAATGTTGAATAATGACATTTCCTGTTGTCTCCATCCTGAATTCTGTCCTGGTGCGTTTTTCATTATTTCTCTTTTGCATGCGCGTAACTCGGTGTGATAAATGTGTCTTTGCCCAGATGAATTTACGAACGATCAGGCGTGGCTTGCGCTGGGGAATGCTGCGGTGGTTTCCAGCCGATCCCTCCGAGGTTCATCTTTCCGCTACGGGATGGCCCAGCTGCTTCTAAACCGACCTGACTGAAATTTGGGGTGATTGAGCAACTGCCGCACCTGCAGTTGAGCTGCCCCTGCCGTAGGAGTGGAACAGGTACTCTGGGAAAGGAACTGGTTGGAAACTTACTACATCCATACCACTGGGGAATCTGAGCTGCAGCTATTTAGGAGAATAATCTTTAGTGTTTGTATTCATAACTAGCTCTTTTCAACCCTTACATGAGAGGCTGGCTGGACTTTCCTGAGACTTTGTTCTTCGGAACAGTTTGTACAAATAAACGTAATACTCCTAACATTCTACAAAAGCAAATTAGATTTATATGAAAGAGTTCAGTGAACAGCGTTTTGAATGGGATCCATAATGGGCTTTTTAATTAAATGAATATAGTCATTTCATAGAGGCAGTTCTCATTAGTGTGCCGATACTGAGATGACCATTTCCTTCTAATTGCATTGTGTGTTTATGTAAGAGGCTCTGCTTTAGGTTTGATTTGAATAGATTGATATGTGATTGTGTCTTGACACCTAATGCAGATATAAAAGGTAAAACAGCTCTGCTTTCGAAATGAAGCTGTTAAATATTCAGTAAAACAAATGACAGTTGTTTACTGTAGCGTGTCTTAGTGGGTGCATGCACACATTGCCCTGTGTACCTGTTGCAGTGTGTATAGAAACTCCCGTTATTTAAAATTCCTTTGCCTAGTAGAGTGAATTCTATTAAATCCCAGGGAGTTCCCACTCTAAGGGAGATGAGACATGTTTTCCTTTGCACGCAATAGACTTTAAGGGACTGTAAATTTCCACTACAATTCAGCAAAAAAAAATAATTCCTTACAACCTATTCTTTCTTTTCCCTGCTTTTCTGTGTAGAATACACAGCAGTTACGTATTTTCTTTTACTGTTTTAACAGAATAGTAATTCTCTCTTCAGAATTTTAGGTTTAGTTCTTTTCCAGCATGTATATCTTTCTGTTCTGATTGTTAATACTCAGAGAAAGGAAATTACCAAGGAGAAGTGCTGATCCTCCTTGGATCAAAACCTGTGGAACTGTCGAGGAGTGACTTGGAAAAGAGGATGAACTGTTGGGAGACTGGGAACGCGTGAGGAACTCTGTCTTCAGCACCCCAAAGTCAGTGTTAAATATAGTTCTGCGTTTCATACTGCAGCAGCCATGCCCAGTTTCTACAGAAATCCACAAAAAGCCTCACTGCAGATGCATTCTTTCATGAGAAATGTCCCTTTCCTCTGTCATCTTTGGTACTTCTGCTTTAACTGGGAAGCTGACTTTTGGAAAATAATGGGAGAACACACAAAAAGTTCTTGGAGAAACTTCAGTTCCTTTTTCTTTTCACTGAAAAATATGTGCGTTACCCATTCGCCAAGGTCAAGCTTACTGTATTCCAGCATCGAAAGGTATTATTTGAACAGAAATCTTTTACCAGAGTTTATACCACACTTTGTGATTCAGTCCTCTTTCAGAAGGAGGAGTGGTCACTGAATTACCTCAGTAGCTTGTAGCAACTTCTTTAAATGCTGATGTACGCTGCTGATGTTCAGAAAATCACATCTGGATTCCAGATGTTTTTCTGTTGTCAGAAGTCTAAACACAGTCAGCCTCCAGTTCAGACAGTTAAAGCTGTGAAGCTTCTCTGTTTTAACGACAGAGCTGTAGAAGTGCTTTTATAGGAAGAGCTAAAAATGTCAAAGCACAATTTAAAAATGTTAATTAAGTTTCAGCCTTTGTGGACAACGTTGTTAATCACAGTAACAGAGTAAAACGGCAACCCTCCGTGTTCTCTGTGTCACGTCCTATTGAACAACAATTTGTTCCCACTCCTGAGTGTCGCTTCGATTTACTCTATTCAGTCTTTCCATGAACAAAATAATCACTGAAGATTGGTTCTTTGGTCAGAGAGTTTTGACAAACACCCAACGTTAGCTGGTAAATTTGATCTTTGGTTTTCCTCTTTCAAGTTTTAATTATTCCTGTTGCTTTGATGATGTCCCAAAGGCTATAAGCTTTTCAAGCATGAAAGTTCAAGGTTTTAAATAACAAACTAGTCCAGAAGAGGTGTCACATTCCAGAAGAGATCTCTCATGTCTGATCCATGTACATCATGCTGCTTTGGTGTTGGGAAAACCGGAAAGCTAATTCCATTTGGGATGTGGGTGAGCATTGATTTCACTCCGATTTGCTCTCCAGAGTAGAGTTGCTTGAGTGGAGCTGAGACGTGAGATATGAGACATGCTTCAGTCTTGGGCAGTTGTGTCATTCTTCTAGTTCCAGCCTTTGGTGCCTGCGCTATACACAGCCTGTGTGCGAGATGAAACGTGGAGGGACATGCAGGGCTGTGCAACCTTAGCCGCTCTTGCGTCACCAAAACCAGACAAGATGTGTTTTATTGCAGATCTCTAGAGGCTCTAGGCTGAGTAATGGGAGAGCCACAAAGCGAAGAGTTGAAAATCGTGTACATCAGCCATGGTTTCTTCGTAGTGATGAAGAAATAGTTGTTCAAGTGATGGTTTCTGCATTTCATTGCCTTAGGTACCCCCAGTACAGAGGAGACTCCTCTATAACATGGTGACAACAGCAGCAGACTCTCCCCGTGTGCTGAGCACGAGTGGCTGGGGGCTGCCTGCCTACCCACCCGTGTGTGCGCACAGGCAAAAGACATTCCGCTGTTCCCCGTCCTGAGGAAAAAGAGTGTGATTTCACGCTGCCTTCCTCCACACGTTTACCAGCATCCCCGTGCGGGAATGCTGTCTCTTTGTCTGTAACATCTCGGCGATAGCAGAGACGGGAGAGGAGGGAGGCCGAGAAGAGGGCTAGAGGAGAACATTTCATTTGCCTTTTCCCCTTTTATTTCAATCTTTCAAATTCTTTTACTGCACCTTCAGTGCCATTCAACGTGATGTCTCTTCACACGGAACGTGGTGGCTCGAGCTGCGACTGTTGCTCCTTCGTCCCCTCCGGTGACCTGGCCGAGGCGCTTGGTCTTACTCACCAGTTCACCAGTTGCTTTCATCATCACTTGCGCATCGCGTCTGTCTCTTTTTTTCAGGCTGCTGGTCTCAGTAACGATGCTTAACGTAGTGCAGACCTTTACGCTGTGCTAACGATTCTTAAATTACTTTGAATGTATTTCACTTTGCTCACTATATCACCTCCGTGAGCTCAGAGCCTGGACGAGCTTTTTGACACATACAGCAGCTCACTGATGCATCCACTCAGTTTTGCTTACAGCAGTATTGCCTTCTAATGTTTTCCCCCTTTAATTATTTCCATTACTCTGAGCCAACATACATTATTTCTCTCAGCTGTCAAGCCTTTTCAGAGGGTTTTATACCGCTAGCTGTAATAACATTCCTTTTTTTTTCTTTTTATTGAAGTTGCAGCTTAAATCATACTTGCTTTGTTCGCACCAAATAAAGGAGGATGCTAACAAGGCTTCTGGTGTGTGCGTACGCATCCTAAATGTGTTTTACATGTATGCTTTTAAGCTGTCTGAAGGATAAGCGGAAACAATTTCGGGGAATGCTGCGCTCTGTTGAAAAAAATAAAACCAAACCCCAAGAACAACAAAAACCCAACACTGTGGATTGTCCATTAGTATCCGTCAGGCTTTGATTCGTTTGTATGTAAAAAGTGAGTGTGCAGCACGGCATCTGTGTTAGGAATTCTCAGCCCTTAGCAGGGCAAGGGCTGCTGCTGGCTCTGCAGAGCCGTGAGCCTTTCCAAGAGTCAGTGTTTGAAGGATTCAGATCTTGGGAAGCCGTAAGACCGAAGCGGTGGTGCACAACGGGAGCCTGCTGCTTCTGTGTGCTGCCTAGGGCACTCGAAAAGGAGCGCCCTGGCAGGGAGGGAGAGTGGAGGAGGAATGTGTGCCCACGCCTGTGACTAAAGAATAGTTAAGCCCTGTGTCCTGTGCTCCTGATTCAGGAATTGCGCGGTAGCGTTCTGCAGCTTCGGCAGTTGATCTAAGGTCTGTCTGTCTTACCTAGCTTCTTTCTAAGTGTTCATTTGCTTTCTGTAGTACTTACCACTGCGACGTTCAGAACGTAAAAGCACTTCAGCAGATAGTTTGCAAAACTTTGGGCACCCGCCCAAGTTTATTCCGCTCTGCAAAGGAACTGCTCCTGTGGTACCGTGACACGGAGTGTGAACTGCGCTATTTCCTTGCTGGTGGATGCTGTTAGACACGCCCTTTCTATTCCTTTTCCTTGAGTGAAATGCAAGAGGGCAGACGTTCACCGAGAAGGCAAACTGTTGAATGTCCTTGCGGTGCCCCAAAGCAGAAGCATTTCAGGTTCCGCTGTTAGTCAGCGCCTGAATCTCTCGCACAGAATTCCACAGGGCCTCGTGAAGAATTAGATGTACTGAGCCAGTAATGCTGCCAGGATAATCCATGCCATTATTTCCTTTCTCTTAATAAGGTGGAGATTAGTTTTTTCCCTTCTGTTGTTTCTTCTTTCCCCCCTGTGCAGGGAGTGTTTCCCTTACCTCGAAACCAGTGACAGTGAGGCTTTCACCATGCAGACTGAACAAATATTGATAAGGCTCCACTTCTGAAGGGTTCGGTCTTTAGAAATATTGTATTGCTTAAAGTTTGATACCTCAGACAGAACCATTTCAAATCAATGTGTGACTTTGCTTTTGGTATCAATGCCTGCACATCACCTTTTCTGACATGCATGTGACAGCCTTTATGCTTCAAGGGGAACACAGATGCCACCAAACAGTTGCCAGTCCCGTGGTGGCTCATGGCTGCGCAGTGACTTCAGTGGGACGCTGCAGGGTAAGGGTCAGTACCTCTGTCCTCAAGAGACAAGTAGTGGAGGAAAGATCCGTTAACCATTGTGTGTAATTGTAGTGGATGAAGTTGTAGCACCTAAAATCTGTTTTCCGTTCAGGTGGGCAGGGCTTGTTTCTCTACGTCTTTCTAGTTTGAGGTACGTACTCAAACCAGATTACGTGCCATTAAAAATAGTTCTGTTGAAAATGAATCAGTTCTTCCAACACTGCATTCAAAATTTTAATCTTGTTGCTTTGTTCCTTTTTATTGTCCATAGATCCTTTACAAAATGTTTCTCTGTGTTGATGTAAGAATCTGTTAGTCAGGAAAAACTGGAAAATGCTCATACAGATAGAGAATGCGGTAGTAGATAACTGGTAAAACTTGTTCCAGAATACTTTTTTGCAACTTTTCATTTGTTGTCCTCTTTTGAGGACAAACTTTTGAAAGCTGTCTGAGTAGAAGGCCTTTAATTAATGAATTTTTACCTTGATCTGCCACAACTGGGACCTCAGAGTTGTATCAGCTTTAATTAAATGTTCTCAACACCTCCGTAAGACGGCAAGGCACGATAGTGAAGATATTGAATATGGGATTTCCAAAATCCCACTTTGTTTATCTAGCTCTCCACTGACTGATGTTGACAATTACCATTCCTGGTGACTAAAATTCGGAAAGGTGGAAGTTGAAACTGGTTTTTTCAAATCTTGCTGTAAATGAAATCTTTAGCTCATGTGCTGTGCAGGCAGTGGTCAGGACTGGAGCTTGAGAATCCAGATTCTGATCCTTCTCACCTGCTTTCTTTGCTTTGTGCAGCCGTTACTCAGTGGAATTGAAAGAAAAAAAAAAATATAGACCCAGTGAGAGCAAACAGGGAATTCCTTCCTCCTTCTGGAGAGCTGCTGAGCCAGAAAGCAGAGGCTATTTGCAGATGGTATGACAAAGTAAATGGATCTCTTTTTGAATTGAAATGAAAAGGCAGCCTTGTGAATGGAAAGGGACGATGCTTGTCGCTGGACCTCCACCCCTCCCGCAGTGTTTCTTCATTTAAGGTGTGTGTCCTGTAACAGGTCTGCATGGTCTCGTTAAAGGAGCACCAGAAGGGAGTTAGGTGCTCCGTGGCGATCGGATCTACTCCTGTTGTGACAACGGCAGATTTACGAGTACAGGGGAACAGAACCGAGGCCAAGGGCAGTGACCTCTTTGAAACGTGCTGTAAAACACAGCTGGCAGCGTGGGGCATTGGTTTGCACAACTGGCACTTGTATTATTTCCTCCTAGTTTTCTCAGTGGGGAGGTTTTCAACTTCCATCATCTTTTCAATCATCTAAAGTACTGGCATGTGTACAGAGGGGTTTTTATTTGGTTTTCCCTGCCCTAAATTGCTTATTCTGATGTATAATGATGCTGTAAAATGATGAGCAGCAATAACACGTTCTTGAAAGATCCTGCCAGCCCGGCTTTATTTAGAATGCGTCCGTCGTTATTAGCATTCTCCAGCTCTGTCTGCAGTACAGAAGTATCTGCTGTGCAACGGCCCCAAGTCATTGGTATCATTTTGAACAAAATACAAGCATCACCCTTTTTTGTAGTCTTTACAATACTGAGCTTCCTAAATTGTGATTTTTAGGTCACGGATGGATCGTGGAGAGCTGGCTGTTCCCGGAAAATCAGCTCCTCCTCCTTATTTTCAGCAACAATGCTACATCCTTCGAGCTGTATTTATCTTAGATACTTTCTTAACATCACTACAAAAGCAACTGCTATATATGTAGCAGCATCATCTGATCATCCATGAGAGGAGTGACTGGGGATTGTGAAGGAAGAAAAGGAACAAAATTGTTCTGATGATACGAGAGCTGGGTCCAGGAGGGGAAACTTTCCACTACGAATGTGCTCCGCGCTTAGAAAAAATCCTAAAAGACTTATTCTAATCCTAATCAAAGATCAACCTCTTAATCTTTTTGACACTGGAAACTGGCTGATCATCTGAATAAAATTTAAAGCCATGGAAGAACTGGGAATAATTTGGAGGGGTTTTGCTTGTTTTGGCTGTTCTCAGCTGTCCAGAAAAGGTTCCCCTTCTCCTTTTTCCTAATTCAGCATTTCTTCCCCTAGAACCGGAAATGAAAAGAACGGTGGCAAAACGTTGTTCTGGTGTTAATTACAAGTGCAACAGCTGGAAAACTGTTTGGGAGATAAAAATCATGGAAGACGTCTTGTCATTTGGATCTCTGAGGTCTGTTTTTTAGGGCCGTTTTGCATAACAAATAGGAGTCTGAACCTTTAGGCTACCAGCCTGTGATTTGGTAGAGGCTCCTTCCAGGTTTGGGGAAAGAGGTTCCTGCTTGTGACATTTTTAATCTGTTCCTTAGGAGATAATGAATTTTGAATTGCCATTATCTTTTCTCTTTTATTTTTTTTCCCTCTCCTTAGCAGAGCTGCAGTTGATCTGGGCTGTTGCGTAGAGATGCTTCAGCAGAAAAGCTCTCGCCGTGTTCCACTGAAGCCTGGTCGCATCACAGGTGGACCTGTGTGAGCCAGCTCATGGAGTGAGGACAGGGTCATGGTGTCACTGATTTCATCGTTGAGAGAATTTCTTAGATGCCCTTAGGTCCTGAAGAATTTGTGCAGGCTGTCTTATTTGTTTCTTCGCGACGCTGTTCCCTTAGGTTCAGGTACGCTGAGCACAATTCCTGTTTGCAGCGGGGACGTGGCCTCTGAGTTGCCTTAAGGCAACTGGTTAACGGCAGAAGCTTTATTTTCTACCGTGGTGCTCAGGGACTGTTGGGTCAGCTGTGTTGCCTCACGTAGCAAAGGTGTGTTTGTGGAGATCACTTTATGGTCAGCTTAAATATCAGTGTGCAGTAACGATTAAGAAGACACATTGTCAAGAGAGAAAGAGGGGGCGTGATTTACTTGCTACAAACTGTTGTGGATGAAGCACAACTTGATAAGCGTCAATCTCAGAGTGATGCTGGGAACCACGCAAAGTCTCACCAGCAGCATCATCTGTTTAGCGTTAATGACACCGTCAGGGACGGAGAGGAACTAGTTGTGGTGTTGGGTAGGAGCACGAGGGAAGCGGTGGAGCATCGCGAGCTACAGAGGGTGCTGGGCTGGCTGGGATCTTCAGTTCATTATGGTCCTGTTCAGTGCTAGCTACAGGGAGAAACAACACTGAAATTCCAGCCTGCTCTGAAAGTTTTCTGAACTTAGAATCATTTTTAGAAGATTTATGAGAGTTCTGGTTTCCCAAGGAGAACGTGCTGCAGATATCTTCGGCGAGTGGCTAACAGCTTGTAACAAATCTCTCTGCAGAGCGAGCGCTCCTTTGACCTGGGCGGTAGAAAAAGGCTGCAGACGGCTTTAAGGGTGTTCGTTAACCGTCCTGCTTTCCTAGACTGGGTGATGCATTTCTCTTGGAGTTGAATCCCCAGAACTCTGAATCTATTTACAGTTGCAGCAATCGAGTTTTAAAATACAGCAGTGTGAGGGAGAGATGAAGATGAGCCCACGTAAGTCTGTAAATGTACAACCTCTCCTTAGCTTCAAGAACTGAAGAATTGATTAGGCCCTTGTACCCTTAGGAAGCGAGTAAAGAGTACCTACTTCTGCAGGTATGTGCAGAGCGTAGAATTTATGTTGTTACAGAGGGAGGCTGAAATCCTATTTCCAAATAGGTAGATGAGTCTGCTGAGACATGGATAACGGAGCATGGAATTAGCGGGAGCCCAGGTGAGCAGAGAGCTCTGAACTCTCACGCAATTACAGCCAGCAAGACTTGTTTCTTTAGAGAGCAGAGAGATGATGACTGCGATTACTAAGGGAGATTGTATCACTTCATACCTAATTTAATGTTTCTGATAGCTCACGTACAAGTAACACAGTGTCTGTTGTAATTGAGAATAGATGGTGCAAGGTGTAATGGATTCAGAGAGCGCTTTCTTCAGGCTGTTGCATGGTAATGGTATTATTTTATCTTATTCCAGACTGACTTAATGCGTTTCATTTTACACGAACCCCAGTTTTTCGAAGAACCGCATCTCCCTTGGTTTATGTATATCTTCTTGGATTGCTGGGAGCCAGAAAGATATTAACAGCACATGGCAAACACTCTGTATCTGTTGCGACAGCCATTTCACCTTTGACATGTCCCAGCAGGCTTCAGGCCTAGGGTACTGCAGTGATCCCCAGTAAGAGCAGAAAGTAGTTGCTGATACTTTTTTCATCTATCCCATAAGGAAGCTGGAGATACAACTGTAGCTGGTGGAGAGTAAGCTCTCCACTTTTTGCCACTGCTTGCCACCCTTTATACCTGCACAGGCTGTTGAAAGAGCAGATGGAAAAGCTTGAATGGCCATAGTAGGCGTTTGCAAAGCGTAAATGATGCACATTGTGGCGCTGAGAAGTCATGTTTTTCTGTTTGTTTTCTCGATTTCCCTTCAAATAAGGAGAATGATGAAATTGAAATGATTTTCTACCTGTCCATCCCCAAAGTGGATTGATCTCAAACTGTGTCTTGTAAAGGTGAATCTTCAGCTCTGCTGTAAGGCAGAGGAGCAGAAATTGCAAAGTATGTATGGTCAGTCGCCTTCGTAATAGAAAATTATGGGAATAATCATGCATAGTGGAAACAGGTTTTGAAAAATGCAGATAGGCACCTCATGGAGCTTTTATAATTACTTAACAAAATACATTGGAGAACTTGAGATCTCCCACTGAAAGCACACAGGAGTTGGACAGTTTGAGTTACGTGGTGTTCTGTAAATGGTGTAAAGCTGTGTAACAACAGACATCGAAATATCTTTCTAAACTTGGCCGTAGGTCTCTTGAAATTTATTACTGATGTGGTTTAATTTTCTGTCATTCTTCTCTTGCCAAAGTAAATAGCTTCCCGGGTTTTTGGGAGAAGACTAGAAAATAACTCAAGTATTTCTAAGGTGTCTTAGTGAATTTACTACATCTTTCCTTAGATACCTGGAACCTTTTTTCTTTTCTCCACTGCTAAGGCCTTTTTTTACATTTACTGTCAGCATTCCCAGTTGAACTGAATAATTTACCCTTTTAAACTGACAGCAGCTGTCATTATGAAAATTGCAGGGCCAAGTTTGACAGTATTCACACAATGGGGGAACTTAAACTTTTAACAGGCTTCGAGAAAGCCCAGACTTTTCAGCACATCTTGTCAGTCAGTGCATGAGCTCATCTCTTCCTTGTGAAAAGTTGGCAGATTAGAAGATTATATCTGACAGATCTGAAACAGCACTGATGACATCCTCCAACAAGAATATCTCTGTGAGGGGTGGGGGGAAGAGGAGAAAATGATATAATGAAAAAATTGCTGTTAAAAATCGGGTAGGCACGTTACAAATGGAAGGATGCTCGGTGTTTGCGGCTAGCTTTTTGTCATTCGTTCCTCTCACGTGGGCTAAATACTCACTGTTCTTAATTGTCCGAGATTTACTGCTCTCTTTCTGCAAAAGAAGGTTTCTGGGGTTTTAAAGCTTCTCGTAGATGAAGTTGTGTCCTTTCGGATTCATTAGCAGCTCGTGGTCTGACGTTAAGGATTAACGGTGGCACACATCTAAGGAAAGAGTAATGCAGCAGTAGGTGATTCTGGCGTTTTCAAATCGTCTGACACCGTAAATAGTTGCAAGTGGAGTCTTTACATGGAGAAAATATGTGTGGCTGCAGTGCCTGGCTGTCCTGGTGGTTGTGCTTCAGGTTTTCTCCGCTTTTGGTGAGGTCAGGACCACAAAATACTCCTTTCTGCTAGGGATTATTGAACTGAGTTACTCAACCCACAGAAGGTTTCTCCTCTCCACCGTTCTTGTGTTCTCCAGTCTGAAATACAAAACACAGCCTGAATCGAGGAATACAGTGTGAGTGAGGGGCACAGATTGCATTAGTGTTCTGGTCAGCATCTTTAAAGTTTATCCTTTACTGGCTCATCTTGTTTCTTTTGGTCTTATCTGTGCCTGATTATGTCATGGCTGCTTCCCATTGCCATTAGTCTTCATCTTGTTGGGCTGAATGGAAGAGGAAGGTTTCTCATCCTCCAAAATGTTATCAAGGTATCGATTGGTTTTCTCAATTTTATTCTTTAAAAAAGAAAAATAGACTCCATATTCAGTGTGGAATGGTTATAAAGTTCAAAATTCACCAAAGAAGAATGATTTCACTGTCCTGCAGATTGTCGAGGAAGACTTTGTGACGAGGACCATTGTTTTGGTGTTCATATCATATCAAATTGGGGATTTTTTGTACCTGGAAGAGATAATCTATCATGGTAGGATATGGACAGAGCAGTGAGGAGAATGAGTAGAGTCTGGCCGGGGACAGGCTGAGCAAGCATGCTTCCAGTAACTCAGTATGGACAAAAGCTGGTAACTCTTACCTGCTACCACCATTGTAGATTGGCTGCTGTTAGCAATGGTTCTTGGTGTTACTGTGAAGTGCTGAGGGGGCTCTGCACAGTGCAGGAGGTATTCCTTACCCAACTGCGCTGGACTTGAAGTGATTAAGATGATGCTCTGTATTTTAGAAGTATTGTAGCAATTCCGATAGCTCCGTCTTGGATAATTGTGTTTGTTTCTTTATGTTAAATTTACAAGCACTTTTATGCCTTCTCCGCGTGTGCCCGCAGATTTTCCATGGTAATTTGCAAAACAACCATGATTGCTCTCTCAAAACTTGTTCAACATGCTGTCTGAAAAAGAAGAGTCTAAAATGTCATTTGGGCAGTGCTTGGAGCTTGGCAGTTCATCGTGCAGACTGCTGCTGTTTCCCCAATATTCATGTGTTTTCTGTCTCCTTCAGTCTAATCATCAGCTTGAAACAAATCTGTCGGGATCGTTCATTTGTGTTGGTGCATTACCAAGAGGTACCTTGCTCATCTTATAGCTGCTGCTGCAATACGCACGGTCATTTTCTGAGTGCTGCGGAATTCTTCGCGTTCATTTGTAAATAATCTCAAAACCATCTGTCTGATCTATTTTGTAGGTTAAGTCAAGTGTCGGTGGCACGCTCTGGTCTAACCGCTGCGCTACAGGCTCCCCGTCCATCCCCAGTCACAGAGAGAAAATGTTCTCTTCAGAATGCTGCCGGTGTATTGTGCAATATGACAGTCCCTTTGGCCCTCGCAGTGATGAATGGCTCTACTTAGGCTGTATTGTATTTGGTTTAATTTCGGCGGACACACATGATTCATTCCATTTCGTGCTGCAGAGTCCCTGCAGCACAGCAGAGATCCGAGAGTTTCATTTTGGCAAGTTGGTAATTGCCTGCCCTCGCTATGTTTATTGTAGTGCTGGTCCACGGCGGTTTGTGGGGAGAAGGAAGGCAGAGGAGGAAATCGGGAGCGTGACCGAAATGAAAATGTAGCGCAAGAAAACAAAAAGAAACGGGGCCGGAGTTTGAAATAGTTCACACCTTTGATGAGGCCAGGAAGGAGCTCCAGACACCAGCAGTCATCCGAGATCGCTGCCTGCAGCGCCGGGTGCTGAATTCTTCTAAAAATCTAGCTTCTAGCACTTTGCACAGGGTATGTTGTTTGAACGTTTAGGAATTTCTTCTGGGTTTGGGTTTGGTTGTTTTTTTTTCCTTTGTGTGTATGTTGTAGGGTTTTTGCGTTGTTATTTTTAAACCAGATCATGTTTGGTGACTCAGAAATGCCACCCTTCTTCAGCCAAAGCCCCCAGTTTGGTTTAGTTTTCTCCCCTCTTGCCTGCTAGGCTGGCTCCAGGTGCTCCAGTTGGGCTTGGCTGACAGGGTAAACCCAAGTATGTGGTAGTTTACATGTGTAAACCTGACGTGGTGACAAGAAATCAATCTCGGTAATAAAATTAGCTGAGTCTTTCGCTTACTCTTTTGCACGACTGAAGCCCGTATCATCGGCATTAAGGCAGTTTTACGGCCTAATTTTTTAATGGAGTGTAAACCAGCGTCAACTGTGTAAGGAGGAGGGAAGAGATCAAGCCTAAATCCCCTGAACCTCAGCTGGCTTTCTGGGTGTCTAACCACACAGAGGTTATGAAACGCTGACAAATTAAAAGAAATTTTGAGCTGCGTTGTCAGTCAGCTCATAGAACAATTGCTGATGCTTCCCTTGCACTATTCAGTGAAAATGAAAGGAGGAGAGTTAGATGTTTCACGGTCTGCTGGCTCAGCACTCCTGTAAGGACATTCACATGATTATGTGACATTTTTGAGCACCTCTGCTAATCACATCTCCTGTAAGACTGTGCCGGACGATCTTTCTGAATTTTTTCTTTTTGTTTTTTCAATACGATATGCCTTGCTTGCATATCAAAGTCATCACATCATGACTTGTACGGCCTTACGGGTTTGAGAGGAATTGCAGCAGGAAACGTGATGGTGAGTTGGAAGTGGTGCAGAAAGAACGCTGGTCTGTGCTGGGAGTGAGGATCCGATAAGGCAGAAGGAACGGGAGTGATCGGCTTGTTAGATTAGGAGCTTAAAAGAAAAAGAGTATTAGTGGGCTACTTCTAGATAACACTGGCAACCCTCCCTTTACTTGAGTGGCCGTAAAGTCGGATGCATTTCTTCCTCCTGGTATGATTTGGGGGGCCGGGTGAGCTGCGGGGTGGCCTCACTTCACTCCTGACTCATCTACTGACATTGAAAAATCCTTCTGAGCACTTACAACGCAGCTAGTAATTCTTACCCACTCCATAAAGTAATCCAGAGACTTAATTCCGTGGTGCCTGGGCAACGCTGCTGAAGAGC
>NW_009716668.1:45416-52612 GCF_000703405.1 Apaloderma vittatum
TGTTTCATATGTAGAAAAAGCAGTTCTGCTGTGGTTATTTCTGGTCTCCGACCGGCGAGGCGTTGGTCACGTTTGGTGGATTTCTGTTTGTTGGTACGTGCTCGTGATCTTCAGTTGGCAAACTGTATTTTTTACAGTTTTGGGGGTTTTTTTTGTGATTGCTGCCACATGTCCTGGGGATTGATGATTGAACAATAGAATTCTCTTTCTTCCAGTTCTACCTTGCACATGCTCAGAGATCGTGTGTCTGTAGTTCAGAGTTGTTTTCTCTCTCGAGTACCCGTGGCTCTGGGTTTGCTCAGGCTAACTCTCCCTTCGGGAGGGATTAAAAAACCCAGAGTAGACTGTGACCCATTTTTCTCGTTAGCAAAACCCATTTAATTTCAGGGGCTCTGTTTCATATCATGTTCACGCGTTCTTTTTGCCACTTCAGTGTCTTCCATTAGAGCCTCGTTACTCACCGGGCTCCCTTTCTGGGGTGAACTTAATGGGCACAAGTGAACAGGATGGGAGGAAACGAGCCCTGATTCTCTTCTTCGTTAGAGTTTAACTACTAGGATGGACAGTTGGCTTCTGAGCCAGGGCCCGAAGTGTGTGTGTTCTGGGGCCAATTAAGCATTTTCCATCCTACGTGGAGATTTTTGTTAATTTTTGAAGCGTCCTGTTTTCCCAGAAAACCAAGGCCAAAAATCACTCCGCTGGGGAAATAAAATGATGAACCGGAGAACTTCGCAGCAAATCTTCCTGCCTCAGTGGAGGGTTTGCTGTTAGGGTGATCTTGACAAAAGTCAAAACAATACACAGAAGGGGTGAAGAACCACGTGCCTGGGGAACCTCCCTGGTGAATACTCGATATTTTGCCTTTGGCTGTGTTATGAGTTGGATGTCAGTTGTCGACCAATATAAGCTCTTAATAGTTAAACGCTGCCTTTGTCTGTGGGGACAAAAATGAGCTCCTTAAATCAAGAGGGTAATTAATTTTCCTGACAAGCTTTCAAAACACTCGATTGAGATTTTAGCCCTCAAAGATACAACTTGACAGTTTGCATTTGCCTTTTTCCCACCCCCTTGTGGAAACGGCGCGTCTCGCTGTACCGCATTGTTAACACGTACAAATCCCCGTAACAGCGAGAACTGAGATTGGGCTTTAATGTGTAACAAAAACTTTGGGAACTACCCCTTCAGCTGCTTCCAGAGCTTGGAAATGCATCTCTATAGATCTGCTTTGTGCAGGAAGTTTCGAAATCTCATTGGAAAAGTCGTTTATTCTAAAACCCGTCATTAAGCTCTGAAACGAAAGATTTAAAGCCCAGAAATGGAGAAGTTTTCTTTCTAGTTCTTGCCCTTCTATGTTAATTTCTTGGAAATTATTTACCTTCTGTGTGCAAAGTGCATCCATTTAGAAAAGGTTAAACTTGGGCTGAGTGCAGTAAAGGTGGCACCGTTTTTCTGTAATTGGGTTCAGAATAGTTGGGAGCCAGGTTACATTAAGCGTGTTGTAAAATAGCCTAATAAAAGTGACTAATGAGAGGAGGGAGTAATTAGGTTGTTTAATTTAGGCGGGGAAATCTCACTACAAAATTAATTGTTATTTTTGTGTTTCATTATTCATTAAACGTATGACAGCAGTTCTTCCAGAAGATGAAGACGCGTGTCAAAATACGCTGTGCAGAGGTATGAGGAAAAATAGAATAGGGGCTTCTGAGAAGTAGAAACTTTGTGAGTACCATCGATAATGTCAGGAGGAGGAGATCTGTAACAGTTCTTGCTGTGGTTCCATTTACTGTAAAACCACAGGAGCCCGTACTCTGTCACCTGCGCTGGCCACCAAGTTCAGGTCTCGCTGTTCGTAGAAATTCCGTCCCTGTGCACGTGGCTCCTTTGGCCAGGCTCCTGTGATCGCAGGGCATCGGCGAGGGAGCTAGAGCAGCCCAGGAGGTGGCATTGCGAAACAGAAGCAGGGCTTTGGTCGTTGACTCGCTGTGTGGTTGTGTCACTTACCTCCCCTGGCTGAAGGTGCTGCTTTGGCAGTCCAGGTGTTGGTGTTCACCGCTGCTCGGCGGAGTGGTGATTCCAACCAAACCCAGAAGTCAGTAGAACAGAACTGCTGCCGCACGTTACAAACGCAGTCGAGTGCTGCCAGGACCAAATGGCGTGATTTATCTGGGGTCTGAAATGAAGACCTCCTATCCGAGGAGCGCTTAGCAAAGCAGGGCTTTGGATTCTACAACTAAGCTGTCTCGTGCAGCAAACCTTAAGCTCCTGGTTTAGCACACGCCATCCAGATGGCACTGTGCAGCACTCAAAATATGCAGCTGCTACCTGGTTAATTTTTTTTCCTTTCCCAAGAGGGCTTCTGTTTCAATATCCCGTGAAATATCCAAAGTTTTGATGCCCATATTTGACTTTGACAAAAGAGAATCTGGGATTTAATGCCGCCTGGCCCCGATTTCACAGCGGTCAGATTGGGTTTCAAGACTCGTTTTAGTTTTGTTGGCTTGTCTTTCCCAACAGCAGTGAGAACTTGCATAATTGCCAGAGATGAAATCACTTGGTGAGGTGATTCTTCTGTCAGAGAATCAGTAGATGTGTGAATTAAGCTACTTCATGATTTGTGACAGAATGCTTGCACCAAGCACTGGTTTCATCCACGTGGAGGAAAGTGCAGCTAATAGTGTGTTATGGCCGAGGCAAATAATTACCTCGGTGACATTTTCTTCCTAAGTGTTTGAGAGAAGGTCTGTTCTGCAGGAGGATTTGATGGACTGGCACAAGGCAAATGAGGCTGAAATTAATGATCCCCAAGTGGCGGTGTTAGTGTGTTTTATACCAATGCACAAAGGCACTCGAGAGTGCCGCTCGGAACGGCTTCCTGCCCTTCCCCAGGTGAGTTTTAATGGCCTTTCCAGCACAGTAAATGGCAGTAACATAGATCAAAAACCATGATTATAGTAAAGTAAATATGAAAGAGCAATGTGTGACTTCTCCCCTTCAGTTCCACTGGCTAATGCCTGAAAATTATCTATGCCTTTGTGTTCAGATTTTGTCACCTTTTCTCCCTCTCCCAATACTGTAGCCAGGTTAATTTTGTAGTAATATTAACGTTTTACTGCCTAGGACAGTTTATGTGTGTCGCTACATACCTTGCTTTTATTTATTCTTCTGTTTTCATTCTAAGCCTGTGACTCTCAGATTTTTAAGGAAATAAATTGGCTGCGACAGTCCTCTGCGTTCTGTGCTGCGTTCGGTAGTGAGGAGCTGTGTTTTCAGGGGAGGCCTCTAGAACTCCTCGTCAAACTAACAGATGAAATAAGATTATTTCGAAAGAGGAGTCGAGTCTTGAATCTCCTGGTGCGCGTCGCTAAGAATGTCTTCGGAGTGGGCAGAATGACTCAATCTCTTCGCTAAAAGGTACGGTCTATTTAGGGTCATGTGCCGCCTAGGAACGTGTGAGTTGTCAGCGTCGAGCTGATTGTGTCTAATTAAAGGGAACAACCGCCATGTGACGATCAGAGAGCGATGGTTTGACAAGATGGTGAGCGCTGTGCCTGGACAGCTCTTTTGCTGTGGAATTTCACCGCTGCTCGCTCCTCATTCCAGTGGGACCGTAGTCCCGTTGTGGCTGGAATTCCAGCAGAAGCAGATCTAGCCGATGAGGATTAACCTCAGCAACGCTAATTGATAAATTTTCCGTAGTAGTGAGGCACTCTAGCACAGGGACATTCTCACACTGTTGCCTGGAGGTTTTGTTTCAGTCACGTGTGACTGAGCAGGTCGAAAACGGAGTCTGCCTCCTGGTAGCTGACCTAAAAGGAGGGATTAGAAGCAAGCGGTGTTGGTTCTCATTTTTTGGTGTCAAAGCAGCACTCTGTTCCTAAAGGTGCATTTCTGCCTGGACTCTCAAATTGGAGGCTTCTCTTTGTAGGAGTTCTCTCTGCTTGCCATTTCCACATGATGAGTCGAAATGATGCCTCTCTCATTGAACGGCCTTTCAAGTCGGTGGAAGGAGGTGGGGGGTTTTTTGACATAAGGTAGCAAGTTTCTGTAGGTGATTGGTAGCATATTGTCAAAATACCCTTGTGGTTCTTCTCTTAGGCTGTCACAGAGAGAACATAGAGAGCTAAGGCTGCTTCTTGGAATACCAGTGAATGAGGAGAGGTGTAGAGTATTATTTTCTTGTCCTGGTGATGGATTCTTCACATGTACTTTGAAGCAAAGGATGCAGGTATTTTTCTGTGAATTCCAGATATATCCTTCCCTCTGTCATAGTTCCGACACTTGCCATTTTGCAGGGAGGAAAGAGATGATTTATAATCAGCCGTACGCTGGGATTACCTGCTGGAATGTAAAGCACAGTGCTGTACATGGTTTACTTTGATGCAGGCTGCAGGCGGATGGGGATTGCTTGCTGAGGTTTACGTGTGATTTGTGAATATCGGGGTGTTGTGGGTATAAAACTGAACTGTGTGGTGGCCATCTTAGTTTGAGCTACTCATTCTTAAAAACATCAAAAACCTTTTGTCTACAAGGGCTGAAACAAGTTGAGATCTTTTTTGGCTGAAAGTAGCAGGTGTTTTCTTGTTCCTCTGTTAGAGGAAAATTAAATTTGAAGCAGCAGAATTTCCCTTGGAGGGAAATTCCATCTTCTGGGGGCAGCTCTCATACTGGTACGTGTTTTCCTCTATTCTCTGGTCTGTTTTTTACCTCTTGACTCGTGTCTTGTATCTTAAATATCGCTGTGCTGGGTCAAGGAATTGGCTTTCTGATCTTTCTGTGTAATATCTGTAGGTCCTGATGTGCAGGTGGAGGCTGAGACTCCGATGAAATGGAACCGCTGAATAAGCAGCACAGGTGTTAAAGGGCTGGGCTAGACTCGCATTAAATGACTGATGGAAAGAGATTTGACTGGCTTCTAACTGAAGAAAGACTTCACTTGAAAACTTTGATCGTTGAAAGTTTGAAACAACAAGCAGATTATTCACAAGATAAATATTCAGACTGTAGACAAACCTCTGTAGATGTAAACCAGGTATGTTCCTCATACAAGGAGAACTTGTAATTACGGCGCAAACAAATGGAGTTTGGTAGAAAAGTCAATTGTCAGGATTTTGTATTGGTCCTAAGCGAGCAGTTATTTCATCGCTCGGATTTTCTACGTACTCGTGATTTACAGAGTTAATGTTGTAGGGAGAGTAGGAATGGTCAAGCCGCGAAAAGAGGCAGCTGGTGGGCTGTGCAGAAGGAACGCGAAAAAAGTAATGAAAGAACTGGGCAGGGAAGAGGAGACAGGTGATGGTGCGGGGTAGTTAAAGAAGAAGTCGTGTCAGGCATGAGAAATGCTGAGGTACGCTCGATTCTGTCCCACGCTGCTGCGATTAGGGAGCTGAAGGAGAATCTGGGAGTGTGACTGGGACTTCTGTCCTTCTGCCCCCTCAGCCAGAGCCTCCCTCACCTTCCCCGTTGCTCAGTGCCAGCTCGGGAGCTGTGACAACAGGTCTCTGAGCAGCTTGAGTTTCCGACCACGTCTCCCTCGCTGAACCAACACGGCGACTTGCCTGGAATCTCTGCAACAAGCGGACTTTAAGGGGGCAGCATTGCCAAACAGATTGTTGCTTCTGAGCCCCTTTAAAAGAAATTCCTTCTTTCTGTATGCAAAGGCGTACCTAGATCATGGTGTGCAAATCTTTTCTAACCAGTTTTCTCAAGTGTGCATTTAGCAAATCAAGGCACGGATGAGCCCTGCTGTTCTCACATACTCTATTCCCCAGCCGCCCCTAATGTTTTCCTCGGCGTACAACAGCAGCAGTACCATCTTCCCTACCAGGATCTCCATTTCTTCGTGATAAGTATCTTCCAAAAATATTCCCACTTCTGTGGATTTTTACTATTCCCCAGTGACAGACTCCCTCTGCAGTTTTTAATGTAAAGAATCGGATGATTAAATATTTGACAAGTGCATTCAGCACTGAAATACTAATAAATTGCATTATCTCTTGGGGTGGAGGGCTATTTTTTGTCATTTTTTTAGTAGCAGAATAGAGTGATGATGCTTTTGCAGGTGTGTGGGCAGAAAAGGTTACAGCTCTGGTCCATGTAAATGCAAGCAAGCGCTCCTTTCTTTTCAGTAAGACTTTAGTATAATTTGCAACTGGTCTTAACTCGCACCCCCAAAAAAACCACCCAAACCCAGTGGTTTTATCCTTGAGCAAACTTGAATTCCATGTTCATTGTGGCAAGAAAAATTAATCTTTAAATTGAAATTAGAAGAATCTGTGGTCCTGCTCTCTAGTTTCTGCTAGATTTGAACTTGTTTTGGAATTCAAAGTATAAATCTGGTTTCTTCACTCCCATTCCTGCGGTGTGGCTGCTGTGCTCAGTGTCTGGGTCTGGTTTGCTGCTCCTCCAGGTTATCTGAGCACCTGATGTGCGGTGCAGGTGAGAATTAGCGCTCCCTTACGGGTGCAGCCCAGGAGAACCAATACAGCTACGTAGCCGTGGGTGATTCAGGGAGAAGACCTGTATATTGTGGTTATGAAGCCGCTGTGCTGCCGTGAGTTTGTTCTCTGGAGGCTGCCTTAGCTGTTGTCCCACACCTGCGTCGCTGTTTCTCCCACTGCCAAGTGAAATTAAATTGTAATCATCTGACTTGCCTCAGTCGGCCTTCGCACCGCTGCGGGCGAGTCCAAGTGCAAATTGATGGTCAGTCTGTCATTAAGGTGTCAGTCAGCTGCGTTCGGTTTGAAATTGCTATCAACTCCTTCGGTGACCTTGAGAAATTCATTTAGTTGGTCGGGTTTTCACATTTGCAAAGCAGAGCAGCGCTTCTTCAGGATGCCAGGTTGGCTGCTGTGCAGCCGTTGGGCAGCTTTGTCTTTTCCTGAGTCGCACCGACGGGCTCTCGCGTGCCCTCACACAAAGCTCTGCACCAAAACTACCCCTTTGTGAGCGCATCGAGGTCACGCCGTGCGCAACAAGTTGCAGAATCGGACTCTAAAAATAGGAACGCGGGAGTGCCCTGAGTATGAGGAATTGGCGGGACGGTGCTTGTGGCGTCGTGACACGGTGGCACCTCTGAGCGTTCGTGCCCGGGCTGGAAGCAGAGGTGTTCCCAGCGAGCTGCTGCTCAGCCTGGAGCTGGTACCGGCCCAAGCCCCTTCCAGAGGCAGCCCGCCCCGCCCGGGGCATGGGAGAAACAG
>NW_009716668.1:52643-62442 GCF_000703405.1 Apaloderma vittatum
CCCGTTCCAGAGGCAGCCGTCCTCGCCTGGGACATGTGAGAAACAGCCCAAGGTCACTTGCTCCTAAGAACCGCAGGGATTCCTCCTGACAGCCTGGTTCTTTATGGGTAACGAGAACTGGGAAAAAAGGGTGTAGCTAGAGTTCTGTGGCCAAGAGAGATCGGAGTTACTTAATGAGGGCATTATTTGTCAGTTTGGGAAAAAATTAGTAGATTTTTCTAATACTCCTGGGGAGGAATGGTTTAGCTTCATTTTAAACGAAAATGGGCTGAACATTTCTTAAAATCTGTGTGTCGGAACTTGGAGCTGAATGCTGGGAAGGCTTGAGACAGCTTTGTCACGAGGCATTTCTGGGTTTCCTGGTAATAGATATCCCCATCCACTCAAAGCATCCAACTTTTTACGAGTTCAGGCGATGCACAAAGCATCAAATGCTTTTTCTGTCAGGTTTTTTGTGTTCAAGACGAGCCTGTTACTCCCCTGTTTCTGAGCGAAACAAAGACTGAGAGGCTGATCTGTAAATCGCTTTGGTAAAATCATTCTCACATGCTGCACTTGAAGTGAAATAGAGCCCATATTCTTTAGGAAGAAAATAGCTGCTCATTGCTCACCTAAATGAGTTTTAAAAGTGAGAATGACAACTCCTCACTGTTTTATGACCCTTGTATATCAGCTTTGAATTATTTTGAAATATCAGATTATGTATACAGATAGACTCTACTGTGTGTCCTCATCAAATGGATATTATAGCTGATTGGAAGCTTTTGTTTTGGAGAGAGAAAAAGAGTATCCTGAGCAAACTGAGGGATGCTTTGCAATGACCGGAGAGTTAATTTGAGAATTTGAGCTTCAAGGTGATTTTTCTCTTCTCCCTTGTGTAGCAGATTATTTATTTTGAAATGAGCAGGGAACATCGCAGACAGGAATTTGGCCCTGCTGCCGACGCTTGAATCCTGACCTGCTTCATAGGGTGAGGAACATTCCCAGCAGCAGGAAACCTTTGGATGATTTAGGAACTTGATGCCTCCCGAAAGTCATCCTGCCACGTATATTTTGCGTTAGCTAATCAGTTTGGTATGGGGAGGTAATATTTAAACTAGCAGAAAATCATTAGATGATTTACAAAACGGCGGAAACGCACAATGAGACCGTGAGGCTTCTTTTGGAATAGAAAATGATTTAATTATTCTTTGCCGTTTGAAACATTCGTCTTGGTAAAAATTAAAATGATTGTGTCAGGCAGAAAATTGTGTTCCGTGTTAATATTTGCTGTAAATGAACAAATGGCAGAATGTCAGCTGGTTTCTTTGCTGGACTGAAAAAAATGAAATGCATTCTGTGGTCTTTTTAATAGACAGTAATTTTTCAAAGCTAATAAGGAAATTCTGCAAGCCTGCTTGTGCTTTATGTTTTAATTTAAGGAAGTCTGTCTTTGTCTGGTGGAATTAGCCTCTCTTTGCTTTCTCCCTCAGTGCTGGAATTCTTGCCTGTGTGTATTTGTGGCAGAGAAGTGATGCCACAGTGTCTGATTTTACCTGGGAGGTGACCCGGTGTTCTGGGGGAGAAGAAGGGGCTTGGGTTGGTTTTCCTGCGTCTTCTCTTGGGACTCTCTTGTACTTGGTGGGGCTCAAATCGTGCCCCTTTGTTGGTTTTTCCAGCATTTTGTGCTCATGCCATGTAGCACGGGCACGACAGTGGGCGATAATAAAACTCCAGCTTCCTAAAAACTGGCAAATCCTAGATGGCTCTGCGTAAAGGATTGGTTTCTAAAGAAGAATTAGCTAAAATTGGGTAGAATTTGATCCTGCCAGTCATAGAAATGAAAGAGGCTGTACTGGGGCTGGTGGATTCTGCTCTCACCTCTGCCCGTGGGACTGGGTTTTGGGGCCATGCAGTTGGCAGTTGGCCATGGGATGGAGAGCATGGGGAATGTACAGCACGCCTGAGGCCAGGATTTGTACGGCAGTGGTAAAAATAAATAGTTAGAAACCTTATGCATGCTGTTGTATTTCCTTTTTTGCTTTCCTAAGCTGGTGTTTTGAAATTGCTCCTCCAGTAGCCTGGTGTTCAGGCTGAGGGTACTGAGCCAGGTGATCAGCCGCCTCTCACAGATTTCTATACGTTTTTTTTTTTAAAGCCAGAAGGAACCTTTTGATAATCCAGTTTGGTCTCCTCTCTCACTCAAGTATTTCACCTGTTAAACCCAGACGGAGCCCAGAGATCGTTTTTTCAAGCCAGTTCTGCCTTCTGGCACCTGAGGATCCAGCCAGTTCGTTTCTTGTCTCTTCCAAAGGACCTAAGACCTCAGGCTCACGTTTAAACACGGCCAGATTGGATGCCCCCCAACCCAAAGCTGCTGTTATTTCCGTGCAGATCTTCCCTCCTCCCGCAGAGGGGCTGGAGGCGGCCGGAGAGGAGGGAGCTGAGGTTTCCAGCTGCCTGCACGGCTCTAATCTCGCCATCCGGGGTAATCCGTGGGAACGTGGAGTGAGCGGAGCGGTTGCGCGCTGCACGTCTCTTGACCTCAGCTCTGAGCCGGGTTTGAACATGACAAATTAAGTGCATCCCGTGGGCAGACGGGGGAGGGAGGGAGGAAGGAGGGCACAGAAGGCAAACTAGATTAATGTTTGTGTTGTCCCATATGGCTTTCAGACCTTTATTTTGAATCCCCTTAAGGTGATCAAACTATTCCGGCATAAAAGAGATGAAGATTAAAATGGTTTCTGCTCGGTTTGACCTTGTTACTCTTTGAAATATTATAATATAAATAAAAATGTGATGTGCAGTCTGATGAACTCTAGTTTTCAGGCTGAACCTGATGATGCTTGAAGGAAAAGGTGGGTACAAACCCTTCCCCGTGCGAAGGGAGGGAACCTTTAACCTGTGCGTGTTCCAGGGTACCCAACTTTAAACGAGGAATCTAAATCGCAAAACTTGGTAAATATTCTTTTGGGCAAAGCCTGGCGGCCCAGTTACGGACTGGGATACTGGGAGTAATGTCTACTCACAGCTGAGTACAGACTCAAACCTGCCTGACAATGTTGTTGGCAGCTGTAGTTAACTTTGTTCCAAACCTTTAGCTACAATAACTTTTCTTTTTTGATCAGGAGAGAGTATTTGCTTAATTACAGATCTGATATACTAGGCAGTCAGGAAAAATGACATTAATTAAATTTAACCAACAAAGCAATTTAACTAGCAGGCCACACCTGTTCTTCACTAATCATTTAATTGTGTGCTGTACAGGCAAATGGCTGGTCTTACTCATTCTCTTTCATTTTTTAAAATCCCCCTTTGCTGGGTTAGCCTCAAGCTTAGGTCCATATGGCACCGTGCAAAGCGGGATCTACCTCTGCTTGAATGAGGAAGAAAGAATGAGGGTTTTAGCTTTGAACTTTATTTTTCCTCCCCAGTTATGCTCTGGTATCTATCAGGCTCTTCGCTACCGTTTGAAAGACTTTTATATAACCCCGTAGCATGTCCTGCGGGGAATCTTTTTAGCCTCGCAGATCCCAGGGTCCCCACTATGACATTACTTTAATGCTGTTATTAGCGGGTGGCTCCCAACTAGGAGAGTCCCCTCGTGTCCACGGAGTCAAATGTGTGATGTGGGCAACGACATCTTTCCCTGCTGTGCTTTCCGGTTGGATTTTCATTGTAACGTCCACGCACGGACGTGGTGAGGTTTTTATTTACGTGCGTGTGTGTGAGGCACAGGAGTACGGAGGAGCACATCGGGTGCGTTTTAAGTCACGAGCTTCACAGCAAGTGGGAGGCTGCTTAATTACATTCAGGCCTCGTAAATCAGCGAGGCCAAGCGTGTTCCTCGGGCGTTGAGCCTTTAGCCTGCGCTCAGTCGCAAAACCAGAGAATCCTGATGGTGGTGTAATCTAAATCCATTACCGGTATGCAGAGACAACATCCCCGCTGCAGATTTGTTTAAAACTGGTAATACATTAAAAGCTTTTATGTAATGAGGAGGACTTTAGCACAAAGCCTTTCTGCATGTTCTGTACAAAGTGTTTTGTTTGTCGTACGGGTTCTATAAGCAGTGCTGCGTTTGCAGGGCAAGGCCAGAGGTTCGCTGAAGTCCCTTCCAGCAGGCAGCACCCTAAGATTACAGCTCCTCTTCTCTGACAGAGCTCGTTGTGAATCACTGCAGTGATCAATATACAGAATTGTTGATTGCTGGGATAGAAGATGTTTTCGGTAATAAAGAGCTTCTTATAGTGTATGAAGATGAACTATAGTCTGCTGACAGATTGGTAGTGCTTTCCTCCATCTTTTCCTACGGCTAATTTGCTGATAATTTCCTAAGCACAGAAATTATGTGTTATTTCCACTTCAGAAACACCTCTGGCTGCAACCCGCTTCAGGCAGGGGACGGGAAAATGAGTCAACAGTAACGAGCAGCTGCTGTGATGCCATAGTTCCAGACACAGGTAGATAGTTTACAACAGATAAAGACATATGTAAAAATAAGCTACTGGAGTTGATTTCCTTTACTCTTTAAAAACAAAAAATGGGGAGCCATAATTGTCCTGGGGCTTGAGAAGCATAGAACATGCAGGCATTTCTATTGCTAATTGTGCCACCAGACACCTTCTATGGCTCACCCACCATTAACTTATCCCTGAGAGCTTACGCTGGGACTAGAGAAATATTTTCTCAAATGCCCTTGAGTAACAACATCTCAATTACAAGGGGAAAAAGATTCCCAACCTATTCGGTTTTAATTTATGTACTAATTGTAGCAACATCTGCTTGCTAGTAGTTCTCAGAATCACACTATTAACATTCTTTTCTTTGAGAATATCTGGTTATTTACAAATTTGCAAAGATTTAAAACCAAAAATACATAATTTTTTGAACTGTTGCTGGCAATTAGAATCAATTCTCTGTCCAGGCTTGTTTGTGCTGCCTGCAGATCGTTCACAGCGGTTAGAATTTTGAATGATACTCTTGGAAACGAATAGGAATGAATGGGGGTTTAGTTTAATTTTTCCCTAGATCAGGATTGCCTTTTCCCCTGTTTCTTGCCCTAACTGAGTAGTAAATATATTCTTTGTCAGTGCCACAAAGTTTGAATCGAGATAGGTGCTTGGTCAGTAGGATTCCCAATGCATCCAGCCCAGAGTGGGTTTGTCACAGCTGGGAATATTAATCTCTGCAGTGTTGGCTATCACAGCACTGCTTACGCACGTTACAGATCTGTAATGTTTGCCACAAATACAGTCCGGAGAGTTTTCTATGAGACTTTTTAAAGAAAGCATATGGATTTTGCTCCTAACTCCCATCTGTCTGCGTATCCTGCATTTAACAGGAAGAGTACAATAGGGAGATAATGAATTTGGGTTGGCTTCTCTGTTTTCTCAGTGTTTCTGCACTCCGCCAGCTCTTCTTTCTTTGGACTGCGAGCAACGCAGCACCACAATAGCCTCCTTGCTGGCATCAAATCTACAGGTGTATTCACGTGCTTGTATAGAATCCATCAACGTCAGGTGTTTGAGGAGCTCCTATCGTGTTAAAAGTTAAATTGCATTAGCACCATCCCTCCCTTTGCATTTTTTAAATGCGTGGTGTGCACTGCCCCACTGTCAGTTCTGTTCTCATTTCCTCTACCAGTAATTCCCCGTTTCCTAGCATAGCGTGTGGAATTGTTTCTGCAATTGCTTGCCCACTGAGTGCACAAGCCCATGGAGACAACATTACATTATCGAGATGTGCTAAGTGAAAGAGAGATCATAGGAGTCCGCAGAGAGTTTGGTGTGTTGTCAAAACAAGTAGCAGTCGCAGGTTCTGCCGCTACTGCGGGAACAAACCGAACTGAACACGATGGCGACTGACTTGGAGAAGTGAAATTTCGTCTTGAAAATCAGGAAGCTGAACTAACTCCAATAGGATATGTTTGTGACTGAAGATGGGAAGTCTCTTGACGCTGCAGAATTCAGAACAGAGGGTTTTACTCAATTCCAAACTCGTTTGCCTACTTAATATTTTTATTCTGCATTTCTGAGGTTTCTTTGGGGAACATTGTAGATCATAGAATCGTAGAATGGCCAAGGCTGGAAGGGACCTCGGAGATCATTTAATCCAACCTCCCTGTCATGGGCAGGGACGCCTCTCAACTAGATCAGGCCACACATGGGGACCGAACGGGGATTGAACCCATGACCTTGGTGTTATCAGCACCACGGTCCAACTGACTGAGCTCACCGGCCCCCTAAGCCTGGTTGCTTTGAATATTTACGTGTATAGTCTCATCATCCCTTTTCCAGCTGCCTTAACCTGCCTCTTGACTGGTCTGAACTCTGTTGTTCAAACCAGACGCATGCACGCAGGCAGCCAAGAACTCAGGAAAACAGAAAATGCAAATGTGCATGAGAACTCAGTGACTCTGTCCTGTCCCCAGTTCATCTTAAGGTTGAGGCAGCAGTTCTGTGTTGCTGATTCGACCTCTCCCTTGGCTGCGGTATGAGCTCCTGGGTGGGAAGCCATGGTACGTGTGTGTATTCAGTGGGTACGTGTCCTTTCCAGAGTTACAGGCTTGTTTATTTTGTTTCCTTGTCAGGATGATCACAGATAGCACATCTGTTTGAGTTATAACAGCGAGGGTCAGGACTGATAACAGACTATTTTAAGCTACTCTTAACAACAGCCTGTGAAGCTGCAAGGTTGTGTGAAAGATAGCAATGGCGGTTTAGGGAACTGTTGGAGTGAATTATTAACCAACACTTCTAGCCCAACATGACAAATAAAATTCTGTTGCAAAAAGATACTCAATTGTGTCAAGCATCGATTTTTGAAGATGGCTAACAAATGGCTCCTGGGTAGGCACACCATCTTTCTTAATTTGTCTGTCTGGTCAGTGAAGCTGTATGGAGAGAGAGCCACTGAATGAAATTAGCATTTTCTTTCAGCCGTTATCTGTGCTTTCTTAATAAAAGTCTTGGAAGCCCCACTGATTTCAGTGTGTAGCGTAGGCATACGCAAATTTCAGATGTATTAATTTCATTTCCGTGGTAAAATCACTGAAGGACCATGAATAAGCTCCAGACATGGCAAAACAGATACTCATCTCAGTGGTGGTGTTTATTTTCTCTTTTTTTAATTGAGCTCTATCTGTTTGGCACGCTGGTGCTGATTACCATGTTGTTTCATCTGGCAAACGGCCTTTGTTTTGTCCACGCAGAGTAATTAGCCACCCAGGATGGTATGAAAAGGGGAGAGGAGAGTAACTGGAAACCACAATAGCCGAGTTTCTCTTTTGCGAGGCTTGATCCCTGGCTGTGGATCAACACCAAGCAAGAAGGAAGAGGAGGTACTGAGTCAGCCAAGAGTGCTGCTGCTCCGTGAGGTAGATAATGCCTCCCAGGACCCAGCCTGCCTCCAAGAATATCTTCTTGCCGATGGGTGAGATGAGTAATGCGTGCTTATCGCTAATGCCGTGGAGTAGGTCAGCTCCCGGAGTCGTGTGGTTTTGCATATCTTGTGCTGGTTTTGGTAAGATGAAAGAGCTCTCTCAAAACAGCTGCTTCCAAGCCAAGTTTTCCTCTTGGTGTTCCTTGCCTCGGTCCACAGCGTGAAAGCGTAACTCCGTGGTGTAGCAGCTTCCCCAGTTGAGCTGCTGGATCAGCTGATGGGTGGATTCACCTGCTGCTTTTTGGGAGCAGGAAAACGGCAGCGCCTTCAATATATTTAGAGTGTTTACAGTAAGAAAGTATATTTACTTCAACTGTGCGTGGGAAGGGGGAAGCCTTGCTGCTCTTGGCAGGTTTTAACCCTCTCTTGCGTGGCCCCAGGACTGCAGAGCCCAAGGGTATATCCCCACTTTTCTGTGAGCATGGATACGTCGTCCGTCTTGTGCGTGATGATACAGATGCGGTCTGTCGGGGCTGAGGAGTGATTTTATCAGGTGTACAGATTTATTTCACAAAGGAAATCATTAGAAGCTTTAAACTTGGAGGCACCTTCTCCTACAGGGGTACAAGGCATCTCATCATTAGTGCTCAATGCGCAGGTAATTCAAGAGTAGGGTCTTGCTACAGGAACAGGGTGCACAAGAAGTTTTCACAGTAGTCTGGTAGATGAGAGAGTGAGAGAAGTAAGGAGATTAATTACTTTACAGGTAGCATTGTGGTGCTTGCAGTGTGCAATGGGGTACGTGAGGGAGGGCGTGCAGAAAGGCTACTGGGCTGAAATTTCGATGAAAAGGCTGGCTCTCCATCATAGTCACATCTCATTGTTCGTTCTTATTGCTGTGCTCAGGGTGTGAGAAAGAATGTAATGTGCTCTTCTGAAGCACCTGTATTGTTTGGAACTAGCAGAATGAATTAAAAATGGAGCGTGTCTTACTTCGGCTTTTCATGTTGCAGAGAGGGTACTGTCTAAACTTTCTTAATCGTGGCGACTTGAAATCTATTTCAGACTTTATTCTCCTCTGTGTTAGAGTCTCAGAAGAATACTATACACAGGTGTTAGACACTGAGCTAGCATTGACATTTTCCTTGTTATTTTTTACATTCAATATTCTGAATTTTTGGTTTGGTCTACTGGGAAGAAAGGAATTGGGGGGAGGATATATTATTTTCAGCTGTGACTTATGGCCGAGTTTATAAACGCTTAAGTATCTGGTGCTAAACAAGATAGGTATAAAATGAATTTCTGATGTAAATGAACTGCTTCCAGACCTACCTGTGTTTTTCTAGCGATCTGTGTTGTTGAACAGGGCTCAGTGTGATAAACGCAGCCTAAGGTGTGTCCGAGCAGTTGGCGAGTGGTGCAGCACTCCGGGCTGGGGCAGCTTTCTGGTGAGGGCAGGAACCCGTTAGCGCAGAGGCTCGCTCGGCTCGCGGGTATGACACAGTGATCACAGGAGCCGTAAACAGACAAGACATGGGCTCCAAAGTGCCTAAAATGCTTTTTACGACAGCTTTCAGTAGCTAAAACCGGTAAGTCCTTTCAGCAGTTTTGTCTCATTTAACAAGATTCGTTCAAGAAAGTGCTTATGCACATTCTCTTCAAGGAAGCACTTAACTGTATTTTGCTTAATCTACTGCTCTGCTTTTCCCCTGTTTGGTTTTATACCTTGCTCTGTACTGGCCAATATTGGAGATCTTTTGTCGCAGACTGAAGCAGTGCCTTGAGAAGAGCCATGTGACCTCTGCATGCTAAGAAATATTATTATGGAAGCTGCAGAGAAGTTCGTGTACTCTGCAACACAAGATTTAGAGGGGAAAAAAGTACTGTGAGCAATTTCACTGCAAGTTTCATTACAGTGTGTCGTAGGAAGGCATTCACGTGCCCAGTTCCCATGATCTAGTATTAGTGCTAGTCATTCCTTTCCTTAAAGCAAACCATTTGTCAGATGCAGTTACTCGCTGCTCGGCTTTTGACGTTTTTTGAAGGGTATGTCAGTTGTGGCATCCTTTTTATGCAAGCTTTTCTTACAGGAAAGTTTCTAAACACTGTAATAGATGAGCAGAAATATGGGCAATTTCAGAGAAACGTGAAAATTTACCTTTTCAGTCCTCTAGAACGCTCCAGAGTGTCGAGGTGAAATCTATGAACTCCCAAGCAAGGTAGATCCAAATCGCCTAAAATTTCTGACTGCTTTCACTTCAGTTTTCTTTGCAAGCTATGAGAAAAGGTGTCACGAAGGTGTAAATTAAACCTCTGGGAATTGCAACCAAAAGAGAATTGGCAGCCCTGGGCACCTTGCATGACGACGGTGGCGGTTAATTGGAGTGAGCTTGGTTCTCCTGTGTGCCAGCTCCCTTGCTGTTCAACCAGGTTCAGC
>NW_009716668.1:62473-74407 GCF_000703405.1 Apaloderma vittatum
GCTCTAGCTAATTTCTGGAAGCTCTAGCTAATTTCTGGAAGCTCTAGCTAATTTCTGCAAAGCTTTCCCTGCAATCAGAGTTCTGTGTGATCAGGGTCAGGATTACGGTCATCTTCAGTTACTACTTCAGGCTATTCGTTCTGTGAAAAAGAGGAATTATGACGATGGAGGAAAGACAATTAAAAAGCAGGTACACACCCACACCAGAAAGAAAAATTGAAAAGCATGGAAACTGGCAAAACCTGGAACTCACTTGAGTAACTTACTTCTTCCTCCCCCAGCAAACAAGGACCAGGTCTCAGTTTTGCAGTAGTGCCAAACTGAGAGATTTCAGCCCAGGTGGTTAAGCTCAGTCCTGCTGGGACGCTGCTGACCGGGTCCTTTCGAAGGCTGTTGCTGCTGCAGCCGCCTCTCTTGAAACCCTGTGCCCGAGGTCAGACTGAACAGGTCAGCTGAAGGTGCAGTTTCCCACCCCAGTGGCTGTGTGCCTCCTGAAGACATCCAAAATTACATCTTGTCTTGAACGTTAACCACCAGTACATTCCTTGCTATTTATATTCATTTCTATTCTTGGTCAGCTTTACATAATCTCATGAAGCCTTTTTATTTTTCTGTAAAAGGAGATTCCTGTGGTTAGCAGCAACTGGTACCAGCACAGATAAAATGGTTTAAAATAGTTGATAGATAGAAAGGACGAGGAGGACAGTACCTTGTCTAGAGCACCTAGAAAGATTCTTTGCTTTTACGACTGATCTTTAACACTGAATAAGCTGGCTTTCCTCCCTCCAACCCCCAGCTGTTTTGGCTTAAGACCTTGGACTTGGGATTTTTTTTTCCAGATTTCGCATTGCTTTCCAACCCTTAGCAAGAGCCCTTACGCTGGGAAGTGACTCCATGGTACATTTGAAAGACAGTTTGGGTGTGCTACAGTCCCTCCTCGTGTAAGACAATGTCATGTGGAGATGGGAACAAGAAAAGAAGTTTAAAGAGTCGAATTGTTAAATGAACAGACTGATGTTGATGGTTTCTTGCCTGCCCTTCTGGCACAGCTCAACAAGATGGTGAACAACGTGGTCCATTGCTAAGGCCAGGAAGGTAAATTTTGCGCTCATTGTTGAGAACCCCTCGGTGACACCGGCACACTGGCCTTCAGGACTGTGCATATTCTTTCCTCGTGCATGCTAGTTAGATTAAATGAGTGCAGGAAAATCCAGTCGTGCTGTGTTTGTATTCCGTACGTACACCCCCCTGAAACTCCCTGCATAAATGAAGTATGTGCTCTCAGGGTTTTTCAAGATGAGCAGTGGAATGGCCGGCAACTCTTGCAGGATCTAACCTTGAGGAACGAGCAGGATTACAGATCCATACGTGTGTGTGTGTATATATATATATATATTTTCTCCAGCGCAGGCTTTGGCTTCTCTAAAAAGAGTAGAATTCTCCACTATTGTATTAGCATCCCTGGGAGAATTGACACAACCGTTTGATGGGATTAAAGCATATATCTGTCAAACTAAAAAGCATCCAGTTCTTTTGAGATCCCCAATTAAGCGCGCTGCCCACAATATCAAGTGAAATGTTTCTTGAGTCATGAATTTTCAGAGCTTGTTTACAGGTGCCTTCTTGGCTGTAAGAGGAAAGGAAAGAAGTGCTTCTAGGTTTAGATTTCACAGTACTCTTCACGATTTTGAGATGAAAGCTCCTGGATGCTTTCCCTGCTGTTGTGTCCATAGGAGGGGCAGAGTTAAATGGAGTGGATGACGACTGGAATGGGTTTTTTGTGACAGTGGGGCTGACTTAGTAAACTGGAGTAATGCCAGGGGGTGCTTCTGTCATGACAGGGGCTTGCAGTCCCGAAGGAACTGTTTGTGTAAAGCATTCGTCATTTTACAGCGATTTTTCTTGGTGCGTGCCAGCCTGCCTGCTGCAATAAATTAATGTGTGACCCACTGAAATGGTTTACGGTGTAGTAATTGTCACTGGCAACACAATGTTGTTTTTAAGTTGTTATTATGCAGGCACCAGCCCATATGTCACGGAAAATTGATACACTGCATTATGTACACTGCCTTCAAATTAACTTGGTATAATATTTGTCTTGTTAAGACCCAGCTATTCGGTTGTTGTCATAAACAAATGTGTCTCCTCAATTTTCCTTATTCAAAAGAAAAAAAAACCAACAAACACCTACCCACCCCGTGAGAGCTGAGGTCAGATTTAATTTAGCACAAATACCTGGAGTTCAGTTCTCTGCATTCTGGGACATTGCAGCAAAATAATAACGATCTTTACAGTGATAATTACGAGCAAAATAATTACAAATTGCAAAAAGGAGATAGAGGAGGACATGGTAGGTTTTTCTTGCATAATTAAGAAATCTTCTTTAAGTAATCTGGAAGAGGAGAATAAGGTAACTGCCCTCGATGAGCCACGCTTTGTGCGGCCGTTTGCATGCGCTGCTGCCGTGGGTGCTTCGAGGCTCACTCCGCATCATGTAAACAGGTTCGGGAGGGCTGAGCGCAATCGATGGTGATTTATTGTTGACTCATGTAGGGTTTCATTATATTTTTCTTTGTGTGTCTGTCTTCTGTTTTCCTCTAATGAATATTCAGCTGTGAGAAAGCAGAGCTCTCGCTGCTGTGCACTGGGTAAACAGTGTTTCGGTGTAGGAGTCTGATCCAAACCCCACAGAAATCAGAGGAATCACAGAAAGGAGACCATCGCTGCCTGCTGGTGGCAGTAGCTGTGTTATCAGGCTGGGCTGCGGCGAGAAACGAGCCTGGAAAATTCACATTTTGGGCACAACCTCCCCGTCTCGATGCCTTTTCTCTTTTTCCTGGAGATCATCCCAGCGAAAATGCTTTCTTCATCCCAGCCATTCCCAATTTACCTGCATTAGGCACAGATAATTTACAGAGCCATTTGCACGGCAGCAGTTTTCCTCTAAGTGAGGTGCTGCTCGAGAGCTGTAGGTTTTGGCGAGATCTGAAACAGAGGGATGGGTTACAAGCCTCACACGGCTCTTTTTCATTCACTTTGCTCATTTGCAGTGAGGCTTTTATGTGTTTCTGCTTGATGATAATACAGAAAATGATGGAGTAAAAGAGAGCCCTGTGTTTAATCAAGAGAGGAGCTCATTCCAACTCATGGCAAGAATTAAGGCGAAGAAGTATGGATGAGGAAAGATTTCTGCTTCTCTCACTTAAAGAAAACGACAACGGCAACGAACCTAAAAGCGATGAGAGCGACAGGCCCTGCCTGCCGAGCAGATGTGTCACCGGAGCATCGGGACAGCAGGTGCTGCCAGTGTCCTGTTGTCACCAAGGCAGTGAGTGGCAGATGCCACGTGAGTTGTTCTCGGTTTCAGGTTTTCCATATCCTCGCGACAGAGGATCAAATCCTTTTGTTTGATTCCCTTACCAGATCCGATTAAACTGCAGCGACTAGAAAGCTCCTTCGCTGGGTAGCTGGGCACCTTTTGGGTTTCGGTTTAGCAGCAGGGTTTGCGTCAGAGCGAGGGGGTTGCTGGGACTTGCTGTGATTTGATGAATTCCGGCCAAATAAGATAATTTCAGCGGGATTGTTCTAGAGGTGTAATAGAAAGACTGAACATCTGTAAGCGACTGCGACCACATCAGGCTCAGAGCGACGGATGAGTCCTCTGCACCACCTTGTACCACGACAGATGGCTGAGCTCTTTATTTCAGTACAGAATATACTTTCTACCCAAAAAGGCTTACTGCAGTTACAAATCACCTGCAATGCCCACGTTGTTTTAGTGGTCAAATCTACTATGAAGTAGGTCGCTTTATTCCCCTCTCTAGTGACTCTTCTTTATTTATTCATCTAGGATATTATGTATTTCACCTGGAAAATACATAGCCAGGATTTTCACTGCAGCAGTGAATTCCAGAGGTTGATAGTGCTCTCTGCCAAAAAAATCCAAATTGCAGGTATAATTATATATAATTATATTGTTTCAAGAGAGGTATGGTAAAGAGTTCTTAAAACGATGAAAGATGATGACTTTTAAGATTAAACTATGATTTTTTACATTATGTCTGTGAGACATTTTAATAACATAGTCATCTTTCCTGTTGCCATGCAATTTTAACACACCTGCAACGCGGTGTGTGTTCCAGTGCTAGTCAAGTCTTGGTGATACTGAAGACACCTGTGATCTGGGAGCTACTACAGGTGTAACCAGTTAGTCAGAGCAGCAGCTGTGTGCGTGGTTGGTGGGGCTGAATTCCCAAACCGAGTGGGGTTTCGGAGAAGATCACATCGCTCAGTGGAATCTGGTTTAGTGCTCGGAGTAGAGGACCCTCTGTTTCTGTTGCAGGCTCCGCCAGGCACTGGTGAGATTTTACGCAAAGGCTTTGGACTCTCCGCTCCAGCTTTCCTTCAGCCAGCCAAGGTGAGTGGTCATCTCAAAATTCAGCCCGTTCCTAAAGAACGTGCAGAAGGCTTAAACTTGTTTCTTTGACTGTTCCCTGTACAGAGGTTTTGTCTGTGTTGTCTTGGAAAAGTTTTAAAGTTTACGGCGTAGTTTGATACCTCTAAAGAAATTTTCTTTAGCTGAAATGTTGTATCATCCTGACTGGCTCTTCTGGACCTGGTGCAAGTCACGGTACGGTCTTTAGTTAGAACAAGCTTAAGCTTTCAGAACGCAGGTTTGGTGAAAATTTCGGTGGCTACTTTTGCATAGAAGGTGTTCTTTCAAACTGGGTAGTTAGGCCTGGAAAAACTCTTACTGGTAAATTGTCTGAGGCTTTTTCCTTCCGGTTTAGTAGAGCGTAGCCCTAAATATGTAGCTGTTCCTGGCAAATGAATTTTGATCTGCGCAGTGCCCCTCAGTCTGCAGAAAGCTTTGTTGTTATTGCTTTTGGAGTTGCTGTTTGTTTTGCTGTGGAGAATTCTGGCGAATTGCTTGTATCTCCAGGTGTGGCATTTTTATTTATTTTTTTTTTTAACTAAATACAAGTGAAAACTTTGCCACATAGCACCTTCCAGCTGTGGATGGAGCTCTTGTTTTTCCTAATTGATCTGTTGAGAAACAACATGAAGTGGGTTGTCTGTGATTGTTCATTAAGCCGCTGGCAAAAGCTTGGAATAAAATCAGGAGATCTTGAATTTGCATCTGTTGCCCTTCCAACAGCTTGAATTACTCCTCTAGAATATACAACTGCGCTGTAGTGCTCACTGAGTTTATCTGGAGAAACGAGTGGAAGAGTATGATCTGGGATGGAAAGCGCCTGCCTGGCTATATTGCTGTAGTTACCAAATAACCCGTGTGATTGGCATCGAGGTGTCTGTAGCGGTGAAGTCCTTCTGCAGAGGAGACACATGCTGTATGCATGCAGATATATAAAAACTGTGTTTCCATTGACTGTGATGTGGCAAAAATGAAACTTGGCATCACTGGAAGCCACAGATCGATAGACTCGTTGAGCAGCAATAATTACTGAAGTCGTAAGGATGGTGAACACCTCTCAGCTGTAAACAGTTGGGAAGTGAGATCTTGGGAATCATTCCTGTTTTCAAGAAGCAAGAAACCTGTGTAGAATTAAGATTATTATTACAAACTTAAGTCCATGTAACAGATCATTTTCTTGGTCTCTCTTCCTCAGAGTGTGCCAGTGTCGAGCAGTCTGAGATGATAAACGGGTCTCTGCAAAGCTCAGAAAATACTTTCAAACCTTTATGTAAAGGGAAACGTACAGCGGTTGTTAATTAGTAAACGTGTAGTTCTACACTGGTTTTATTATTGCTGTGTGATCAGGAGGAAGCAGCACTCCTTGTCACCATGGTCAGTCTGAAACCAGAAGAGGCGCTGACGTTCGACGGCATCTGAGCAGTGAAACCAGACTTTGCTGTTGTTGGTCTCCCGTGGAGATGTCATAGAATCATAGAATGACCTAAGCTGGAAGGGACCTTAGAGATCATTTTAATCCAGCCTCCCTGCCGCCAGGGACACCACCTCTCGACTAGATCAGGCAACACATCATGGGGCTTGGGAGGACTGAGCCCAAGAGGTAGACAGACATTCCGCTCAAGACGGTCCCGTGCCTGGAAAGAGCTTGCAGCTCCTCGTTATTAGTGTTATTTTAGTGTTTTGCTAATTCCTCTTTGGGTTTATGCTTAGCAGCAGCACTTTAATAGAGTTAAATTATGAATTACTCTTTGGAGAAGTTCTCGGCAACGTGGATTTTAAAAGGAGGCAGGAAGGAAGAAAGAGAGAGCGGGAGGGGTTAAAAATAGAATAAAAATTTCCTTCTGTCCTTTTCCAGCTGGCTGGGAACGGATTGAAAGTAGTCCCGAGGCATGACATAGCGTTATTAATTCTGGGAGCAACCCTCTCCACATGGGTAGTGATCCACTGCATGGCTTCATTTCCTTTGGCTTCACCAGCCTGGGTCTGAGCGTTAGAGCGATGGATCTGTCCTGAGTCTGAAGACTTCCACGTGAAAGGCAAAACTTCTTGCGGAAGAATGCTTAACCCTCTTAGCCCCTGCAGGGGGGCAGAGGGGCTGGGAAGGTGCAAGTGGAAATGGTGAGTTGAACTTGGTGGGACTCCTGGGGAGGTGAAAGGAGATGGAGAGGGTGAGAATTCACATGGGCTGGTGTCGTGTTCGAGTTTCCGCTTGGCCCCGTTCACAGCTGACACAGCGAGCTGGCAGACTGTTCAAATAAAAGCCCTGCGGTCGTGTCCCTCCGTGGTATGAAATAACTTCGTTTGGTAACGCTAGCACAGCAGTGCAAACTTTAAATTAAATATCACAATAAGCTAGTGCTCTCTATGCAAATGCCTAGTGTTCTGTTTGTTCGGAATAAATATATTTACTAGTTTTCTTATTTTCTCTTCTTCGCTTGGTCTTTCAGTGATGCATGTACACAGACTTGACGATTGCGGTGGTTAAATATGAAATACTTGCTGCTTTTCCCCTGCAAATTATGGCCTTGCATGCACTGTATCAAGTTTATTGTGTGTCCTCGAATATTTTAGAGATTCGGGTTGATTGTTCTCGTTATCCATCATATCACTGAAGGGAGAAGCGGTTTTATTAATTTAAAAGTCTAAAGAATTGCAAAGCAAAACCAGTTTAATACAAAAGCCCTGAGAGCCTTAATGCTGTGAACTCGCCAGGACAGCGAGTAGAGTATGTGGGCAGGCAAGGCCACTGGGCACAGAGTAACCGATGTGTATATTTACTACAGGTTGTCTGTGCTATCGGCCTGCTCTGGGAGGAGCACTGTGCTTTACTTTCCTCCCCAGGAAAGGCACCATCCAGAACGCGTTTGCACTCGCACGGGTGGTTACCGTTATGGATAACAAATGTTATATTTAATTTTTGATCGGGATTCCTGAATTGCGTTTGTTGCTCTGCAAATGACTTTTCCAAGTAACTATGAGGAAAACCAGATAGGTCTGGTCTGTGAGATTTTAAGGGACAAGTTTGTGTTTGTTTGACAATTTTTCTCAGTCTAACCGTGCTTTGACTTAGTTTTATGGTCTTGTTTTTCCTAAAAGAAAACACATTAAAGAACATTCTCATACTCCAGTGCCATGCTTTTTTCTGAAAAGTGCTGACCTCATTTTGCAATGGCAAATTGAATATATTTCACTGAAGACAGTGGGTCAGACTCTGACCTGGAGGGAGAGCCTTCCAGATGTGCAGAGCTTCCTCAGCCGGCTCCAGCAGCTGAGCTGCTCTGCGCTCGCTTCCCTCCCTGTGTCACGTTGAACGGGTGCCCTGGTGTTCAAAATCGTACTGGGCAAAAATGGACATCTGCTCAAAAGAACCCCCGTCTTCAGCATGACACGAATATGAATTTCCTCCACATAAATGTTTCTACCTGATTTACGGTGTCGTGGCCGGCTGCTGTAGGGAGGGTGAGGTTTTGGTTTGTGGGATTTTTAGGGTGTTTTCTTTTTTTTTTTTTTTCCAGAGTAACTGAAGCAGCTGCCGTCTCGCTGGGAAGAAAATTGATAACTCCACACTGTAGCCAACAGGGTGCTTGCACTGGAGTCATTGATTTCCTTCCCTGCCAGGCAGTGGCTGCGCCGGTCTCTGTGCAGAAGGCAGCCTCCATCCTTTCTGCACTTCATTACCAGCGCAGTCGCGCAGAGACTCCCCCAGCAGAACATAATGGCGTTGTTCTGGGAAGGGCAGCACTTGGTTTAGAGACCCTAAAGACCATTTCGGTGCCCTTGAAAGGGTCACGTTGGGCTGAGGCTGGGAGCTGCCCCGCTGACCCGGAGGTTTGTGACACCTCCAGGAGAGCGTGTTGTGATGCTTTTTCTGTCTTTCTCTTGCTTACACGTGGAAAAACTCAAGAAGTTAGGGGCGGCTTCGGGCAAGGGAGCTGAGCTGTGAAACTTAGATGAGATCTTAGAAATGTGTCTTTTGTTCGGGATATAAAGGAACAGATTCTGGGAGATGCTTGACCCGCGGGATCCAAACAGCTATTGCTGTTGTTCTGGCAAGACATGATTAGCATTAAAACCATGACATTCTTCAATTTCAAATCCATATTTGTTTAGAAAAATCAAAGATTTATTGATTGATTGATTGATTTATTTATTTATTTATTTACATGAAACAGGAGTAATTACTGCCAGTTTAACTTAATTTGACCTCAGTAGAACCAAATGCTTTGAAATGCTCTTCTGAGTATTTTGACGTGACGTGTTTTTTCAGGCACCCTTGCTGAGTCAGAGCAGCCTGCTTTGATACGCAAGAAAAGGTTTTGTAAGAATATTTTTTTACTAGCTGAAGTTCTGGCTTTTAGTCTGGGTCATTCAGTGTGTAAACATTTGCATGTTCTGAATGTCTGAGCCTAACCAACCTTCTAAGCGCCACCGAAAGATAGGGAAAATGTTCTGTAAAAATTCTGGCAGGCTGCTTTAAAAAGAAGCTGTGCAGATAAAATACAAGACATTAAATCCTTGGAGTAATAAAAAAAATAAAGAATTCTTTTTCAAGGGAGTGATTTTTCTAAAATGCAAAGGGGAATCCAATCCCTAATTTCACTCTCCTTTTAGATGTGCATCAAAACCCTCTGTTTATTTCTTAAGAATAAGAATGAATAATGTGTTTCAATAATAAATGGGGACATAAACCGTACTATTCATTTTAAGTAGTCAGTATTAATTGAATAATATAATTGATTCATAATTGTCCAGCTTTAAAAATTAGAATTCCTGTTCCAGGTAATTGAGTTTGTTTGGTTTTTTTCTTTAAATAGCTACCTTGAATCTGTTAAAATTAAAATTAACGTTGTCACTATTAACTTCTAGCTATTAGAGCTGATGGTAATGTGTGTTTTTTATATTCCTTGAAAATACTTCAGGCAGAGTTGCTGTCTAGACACTATCATTTTCTGTTCAATCCCAAATTGTTCCCTGTGTGGTTTCTTGTAACATCACGGTGGAAGAAATACCATGAAATGAAACAAAACTATCTATAGAATCTTCGTCATAGGAGAATTCACGTAGGGTGACGAACACAGTTCCGATGTTCCTCTAAATTAAATTTTACGTGTTGCTTGTTTGTGATCAGAGAGCTAGAAGTTGTCTGACATCTCCAGGACTCAAGGCATTCCAGTTCTTCCCCTTTTTATAGGGGAAGAGACAAAAAATGGACGAGTCTGTGGTGGCAAAGCAGAATTTGGGGAGTTTAAGCCACGTGGCTTCAGAACTCGGTGCGATACGGTCTCTGCACTTTGGAAAGACCGAGCAGGATTGAGTCTCCGCTGGCTCTTGAAATGGAAACTGGTCTGAAAACCTCCTAGAAAGACACAAATAAACTTGTCCAGTTTATTTAAATCGTTAATAGATTGGAACTTAAGCATCTCTTGAAAGGTACCAACCGCCTCGAAACCAGCAAAGCCCCATTTCAGGTAGATTTAACGTGCCAGTGGACAAGTGAATTTTTAATAGCTAATCTTACCCTGACAGCTCATGGGAAATACTGATCTATTAGGAAGGATTCCAGTGTTGAATTTTTAATGTGCTTTGAGTGATTAAAGTGCTTTTTTTTTTTTTTCCACTGCTTGAAAGAGATCACAGTGGCTTTAAAGAACAGTTTAAAGTCGTAACAACAGTGGGAAATTCATAATTGTAGTTGACCATATTTCTCTCTGGGAGAGAAGGGCTGTGCCTATTTGCATACAAGTGTTGTGTTTAGAACATCAGAGACGGAGGAAAATGACTCATTTGGAGTTGGGCAAATGAGCCAGATCTGCTTGCAAAGCATCCTGTGACTCTTTTGTCTCTCCTAGCGAGTGATTGCACGTAGCCGTGGGCCTCTAGCGAAGCAAAGCCAGACTGGAGGACTAGGAAGGAGCGTAACGCTGTGACTGCAGTCCCAGATTTAGGCTGGGCGCTCCGCTGAGGATTATTCATGCACATGGACACGTAAAGGTGGAATCTCAGCGTTACTAAGGTGAACGTGTGATGGACCGTGGATGTCAGCAAAATCAGAATTTGCAGGTAGCTGGGACCCTTCCTGCTATTGCAGCTAGAGCAGAAAGGCATGATAGTGTTCACTGGGTTAGATCCTTTCCACTGGTACCTGTTCTGTAAGAGAAAATAATGCTTTGCCTTCCTCTTGGAGAAAAAAAAACCCAGAAATAAACTGCTCAGCCCACAAGCCGTTTGCAAAGCTGCCATGTGCAAACCAGAGCATGACTTCCCAGCACCACACCATGTACTTTCCTGATAAAAGCAAGGAAAAATAATGCTCTTAGGCCAGACTGTTCCACTCGACTTACGCAAGCAAAGACACATTTGCCTGAGGTCGCTCGGTGCACGTGCACCCTTCGTACCCCAAAGCATCTTCCACCGTGCGTTGCACACATCTGTCTCTGGGCCCGCAAATACAAATTACTATTTAAAAAGCGCTTTCAGAGACTCTTTGTTCAGAGTCTCGCCATCCTCCCGGAATTTGTCTTTCGAAGAAGCTTCAAAATAATCTATTGCAGGAACTTTTCTTCTCTCGGTCTTTCTTCTTCTTGTGGTGTTGCTGATGGATGTGTTACTGTAATAGCAACAGGCCCACAGCAGTAATGAATTGCTCATTGTGAAACTCAGCCTGGGCTTTGTGCTGCTGTGCTGTAGGTGGCAAATCAGCAGCAGACTGAGTCCTCTAGGAGAGGAGCTCGAAGCTGGCACACTTAGGTTGGTTTGCAGCGACCAGGTGAAGGAGTGTGGGCACCGGTCGTATGTGGGAAGACCAGAAGGTAAACTGGGAGAGGGTTTCTTGGGTTAATGAAACATTTTATTAATACTTTGCACCTGGGAAACTCGTGAAGATTCTATTGTGTTCCTTACTTGTTGGCCCCTCAGTTAGAAGAAGATTCTCAAGTGTGAACTACTTCTTCCATCAGTAGTGAGGATAAGACACAGCGTGCCGATATGAATTGTCAGATATTCGAGCTGACAGAAGTTCAAATACAACCTGCTTCCCAGGCAAAATATTCAGCTAATCCTTTATCTCTCTCTGCCTTCGAGGGATGCTTCCACCTTACCATCTCGAACAATCTGATCCGTCCTGAGCCAGCTGGAGTATGCAAGGGGAAGGGAACATTCACGTACGTTAAATTGATGGCGTGATTTAACAGACAAATTAAGGTGTATCTAGCTCCATTGCGAATCTGCTTCATAAACCCTTTGAAATAGGTAAGGAGATTCTCTGTTTGCTTTAGAATTTAATGAATTAGATAATGGGAAGAAACGTACACTTCTCAGACAAAGAGAACAAAGTCTCTGATACTGTCAGATACGCTGCTGGTGAGTTGCAGTGGGGCAATGCCAGATCCCACGGCCATTCGGGGTGCTCTCGTGAGGTTGTTTTAAACCAGGATTGAGGGGTGCTTGGGGAGCAGACTTGTGGTGCACATAGCATATGTTTAGTCTGGCAGCTAGTCAGC
>NW_009716668.1:74438-91730 GCF_000703405.1 Apaloderma vittatum
TTCCAGTCCATTTTTGCCTTATTACCAGGTCCCCCAGCCTGTACTCAGTCCCCTGGGTCCCAGTCTCCCGTTTCTCTGTTGTTGCACTCACAATTGGTGGGATTCAGCTGCTGTGTTTTGAGGAGAGGAAAGGGAGAAAATCCTGTCTCCTAAATGGAAGTCTTGGATAAACTACTCTGCTCTAGGATACTAGAGAGAATATCCTGAATTTCTGCGTTGCCCTAGACAATTTGGGACAGCTAAAAATCCCTAGAACTGGAATCTTTAACCTTGAAGTCAAACTTGACCAAATATTTCAAAGCCCACAGCAGCAACGATTTAGTTGCAAGGTGTTATCTTAAAGATTTTCAGGTGGAAGCCTGGTGTGTGTGACTGTTCCGTCGTGGTTTGCGTTGTCTTACTTGAGCTGCTTCACGCTGTTACAGCTGGAAACGAGCGCAGCTTCTAATTTCCTGATGTGCCCTGTGCAGAGGTGCAGTAAATACTTGCAGAATGCAAAACTGTGGCCTTTGCGCGTGCGGCACGCTGGAATAAACGCTCCGGGGTGCCCGTTCATCATTTCGATCGGTGCCTCCTTGTGCCGAGGACCACGTTACGCTGGTGTTCTGAGGAAACAGAGCTGCCTCCAGCCAGAGTCACTGTTTACAGAAGTGGGAAGTTGGTGCAACAGAAGGCAGGCAGCCCAGATGGCGCGGGTATGAATGGAACGGGTATCTCCCGTGGTGTCAAGAAAGATGCGATGTTTGCTGACTCCGTCCCGACATTCAAAAAGCAGGGTAATTGTCAGCTCTTGCTCTAAGCCAAAATCGTTGGGATGCTGTCGGTACCGTATTCTTTTCCATCCTGACGTTGCCCTGGGTGGCAGAGTCCAAACTGCACGCCCGCAAGAGACTGGCTGGCCTGAGAACCACAGCGTCGGGCCGGCTCTGTGATTCCCTTCATTATCCGTTTTCCCGTTCAATTGTCCGTCCCTACAATACCGTCCTCTCTTGTCCCGTAGCTCTTACAAGCTCAGTGTGATTTTAGCAGGATTTGTGGGAAATGAGAAGCAAAAGTATGTAAGAAAGTTATGTTTTCACTGAGTAGGCAACAGAACACCCCTCGCCGCCCGTGCTCTGTTGTTTTTCCTGTGTATTTTAGCGATTAAAGCAACTAAAAATGGCACGTATGGGTGAGTAGATGTGTATTTGTAGTTCTCTCTGCATGTATTTTCTGCTGATCTGTGAGATTCCTACTCTTACCGTGGGGTATGTTATATACTGCAAGATGATTTCAGTTAATTCTTAACATAGCTCAGCCTCCAGATAGATTTTCCCAGAACAAAGTAACAGGATAGGTGAGAAGTGATTTTTGAAAGCGACTTTGGCACATAACAGGCTTTCATTGAGATTTATCTTTGGGACTGGCAAGTGGCAAGTCTCTGAAAATGAGACCTCAGCTCTTTACTGACATTTGTGTTCTTTGGAAATGGTAGTACTGCCTGGGACTGGGAGCCATTTCATTCATTTTCTGCATTATGGAGGGATTTCCTTTCAGAAAATTAACGAAGGCAGTCTTGTCCCTTTGATCCTGTTTTTCTCTTATTAGTACCTCCTCTGTCTCATATTTCCCCAGCTGGCAGTTTCTGAATTTTTATTTATGCCTTCTTTTCTCCAACCCCTTTCCATCTTATTCCATCTGTTTATTATCTTTTCCATCACTAAGCTGTGAATAATTTTGGGGGAAATCGTGCAGCTGCTCGGGAGTCAGCTGTTTGGCACCAGCACTGTGCTGGCTTGCAGGAGAAGTCCCTGGGTTAACAGACAATTGCTGCTAAAGTATTCTGCAGAGCAGAGAAAAACATCCTCTACCAGTGGTGCCAATCTCAAGCTTGTATTAATTATGAGTTATTATTGGATTGACTGAAAAAAAGTGAGTTTAAAAGAAAAAAGCAACCAATGTTCCCTGTATTTATTTGCTCTTGGTTTTTCTTAGAGTTGCAAAGGACTGTGTTGAACTCCTGGATGAGCTAAATGTTACATATTTAATGAAACTCTGGATTCTTACTTAATGACAGGCTTGAAATTAGTGTAGTCACCTCAGTCCTCGGGGATTTTCGGTGGATAGATCAGACCTTCTTTTCTGAATATGCCTTAAGACTAAGGAAGTTAAGCTCCTAAACTTGGAACGGAGAGTCAGGTGAAACATATCTGAGCCCAGCCCTGCTCCTGTTCCTGCTGCTGACCCGCCTCTCTCAGGTTTTTACTAATTATTAGCATGTTTTCTTGCACGGATGATCCACAGCAGGCAAGGCTATTCAAAACAACAGCTCCTGGTGTTTATCTTTAAGGAGCTGAGAGACCTGATTGTTTTGCTGAACAAAGTAAAGCACAAATTCTGTGCAGTTTGTTTCTTCAGTCTTTCGATGCTGTTGGGTGAGGGAAACTGTACGAGCATGGAAGTACCTGTTTCAGATTTTTGCCTGATCCATATTTCAGATAGGCAGCAATCAAAGCAAAGCTCTTTCTGCCTGTAAATAATGCTTTAAAGGTTCTGATGGGAGAATAGCATGAAGGGTTGCCATTAGCTGGCTTTAGTATCTGCAGAATCAGTGATTTATAAAAATTGTATGTAAATCTACAGGAAAAATAAAGAGGCTTTCCTGTTTGATATTGCCATATCGGCGGCAGTGGATTTCTTGGGGCTGTCGAGATGTTCCCGGTGTGTATTGACGGCGCCTTGTTTTTCTGACGGCACTAACAGTCTGCAGGCACGCGTTGTTTGGAATCCGATTCATTTTTCTAGCTTGGTGCAGTATTTGCTTGTTTATACTGCCCTAGGACATGACATGTTCCAGGCATTTTTTTCATGGCATCATTAGGATTTAACAGGATGGAAGGACTTGCTTCTTTTCGAAGCAGCCTCGGGAGGTCGTCTCATCCAACCCTCTGCTCCTCAGGGCCAAGCCCAGAGCTAGGCCAGGTTGCACAAGAGCCTTGCCCAGGTCAGGTCTAAGAATTTACACGAATCGCCAACCTTTCTGTGGTGCATTTCGGTCTTTAGCACCTCACATGCCAGTTTTGGTTGGTTTGTTTGGAGTTTTTTTGAATATGCACAGTCAGACAAGCATAATGCCCTTAGTCTTCGCTCTTCTCATACAGCCCGTGCTCCAGTGGGTGAGAAGCCCACTTGTGCCCCAGGACCTTGCTGCGGAAGCTGTGTGGGCTGCAGTTGAGAGCTCTCGCTCTATATTATTTCATGTCTCTTCACTCTGTCCCCTTTTTCCTCCCCCTCTTTGATAACCAATTAGCAGCTCACTAAAATAACCTGCTTCAGCACTGCTGCTCCGGGACGGGTGTTTGGAGTGTCGTATCGTACGTAGAGAATTTTCTCTGTGCGTTGGATGTTGTACGTCCAGCAGAAAAGCTGGCCTGCCAGGCGTGGGACCCAGCGCTGTGTCTCTGCTAAGGCAGCTCTTCTTCACCTCAAACAGTGGCAAAAGCTGCTGCTTCGTTGCTCACCATCAGCCCGTCCTTAACGTTGTGCCGTCTCGCTTTGTAGCGTTACAGCAGCATAAGACAAGGTTGTAAGGGAGGGTTCTGGAGTGATTTTCCTCTTCTTGTTTCCATAATAGTCCCCTCCATTAATCCCCATTGGAGAGAAAACACACTTCTTACAATGGTCTTGAAGAGCGACACAATCTCCTCTGCTTTTATTTTTTTTTTTGAGTTTTATTCACTTAGTTTAAAGCTTAGTTCAGCTCACCGCAGATGTCAATGATAAACTATTTCAGCTAGGCCTATTAAAACCGAAGAAGCTGAGAGCTGTGTTATTTGCAGGAAGGCTACAATTTGTGCTAGAAGCTCTAGATAACCTGTTCACCTTCCCCCACAGAGCTGTAATCCATGGATCCGACCATATGGAAGCTGGTATTCACACAGAGTGAATGTAAATAAAGCTTTTCAATGCCTTCGGTATCAAAGCTATTTATGCCTCTGTCTCAGCAAGTATTTCCATTCTCTCCCAGACATAGTTAGCATAAAAGAGCAACCTACTGTTTAGAATGCATTTAGAATGGGGTTTTTAAAAAAAAAAACAAACACAAAAAGAAATACAAAAAAAACTCCCAACCCCCCAAACTTTCCTCTCTTGATCCCTGACTTCATCATAAAGTTTTATCCTACAGTCATCGTTTGTTGGGCAGAGGACTTAGCAAGGGTGGAAGGCCATCAGCAGCCAAAGTCCGCAGCCCATCACTAACAAAACCCTGATTTGGTCCCAAATTCTGTTAGAGAATATTTGCAAAGGCCTATTTGGAACACTCAGCCAAACACCCATACATGGGTGGATCCACATACGTGTATTGGCTGAGGTTAATCCTACCCTGGAAGTGACTTACTGATAGGCTGAGCTTTGCTCACTGTGTTTTGAAATGAGAAATTCTTAGTCTTCTTTCATGTGAAGAGGTGTTTGTTTAAACAGCCTTATTTTTAACTGAAAATAAAAGTCTCTACCATCCCGTTGAATGGAATGAGCAGCTCAGCTGAGTTATTGCAACACGAGATTCTAAAACCTTGAACAGTTGCACAGCGTGTTGAGAACCATTTGCAATTTCTTCCCATGTTTATTATTAAATAGTCCTATATATAGATACATCTATTTTCATTGAAGAATTGGTTTGCTGAGAAAAATCTTAGTAATCCTGTCAAAGTATGTGAACACAAAAATACAACAAGAAAATAGCCAAGTGTAACAATGCAAAACACTGATACACTGTAAAAAAACCCACACAAAAAAAACATACACAAAACTAAACATCTGCTTTTTCCCTGAGCCTGTGCAGGAATAAATTCTTCAGTCCAACCCCACACAAATTTCCTTGGGTACTTGGAACTGTAGCGATAGGCACGCTGAAAGCGCTGAAGGCAAATGGAGAAAAAAAGTAATGAGTTGGCATTTCCTAAACAAGTGCAATTTAGCACAAATCTATAGAACAGTACTGAGATTGCAACAAGCTGAGGATCCGGCGCGTTGTTTCGGGAGCGTGAGTTCTCGGTGAGCAGCAATGTCACATCTCGTTGGGCTGGAGGTGGTAAATACCTGAACCCAAATGAGCCTGTATTTGCACGGCGTGCCCGGGAGCCACTTCAAAATCCATCCGACCTGAACCTCGGGCAATGGGAAGTTTCCGGAGGAACATCAAAGATAAACACAAAAACTTAAAGCTTGATTAAGCGCATGAAAAACTGTTAAATGAGGCCTCCAGCTTCCCTGGTGAAAAGACCCGAGTGAAGTCAAGGCTGTCCTGGGGACACATCTGGGGCGTGCAATTGCCATTAAATAGATGGAAAACGGTCTGAACCAGCTTGTGCTGTTCCACTTAGTGCCGGGATAGAATTCAGAAACAGGTGTTACAAACCCGAGGCCATGGGGACGGAGCAGAAAACTTGCAAGGGAGTGCGAAAGGATCGAATCCACCTCCGGGGCAGCTCAAAGGGATCTCTAAGGTTTCAGAGCAGCAGATTGACTGTGAGGGGTATGTAAAGTCTGTTTATCTCATTTTTCTGCTCTGTCAACATCTGGAATTACAGAATCACAGAATGTTCCAAGGTGGAAGGGACCTCAAGAGATCATGTAGTCCAGCCCCTGTGCCAGAGCAGGATCACCTACAGCAGGTCACACAGGAGCGCGTCCAGGCGGGTTCTGAATGTCTCCACAATTCAGTGTATTATTATTTCTATTAAAGGAGCGCTGAGGTGTCCCGAGACGAGTGCCCTGCGGCTCCGCGATGTGCGAGTGCTGGAGGAGAACGGGGTTCCTGCTCAGAACAGACGAGCTCGATAAAGAGGGGAAAGGCACAGACTGGAGAAGGGATCGATCCCACAAGAAGTCAGTGACAGAGCCAGGGTCAGCGTTTTAATTAGGTCCCCGTCCCCCTGTCTGCGTGGCTTTGGCAAAATGCTCTCTGTGCCCGCTCTTCGCTCCAGCGAAGGTCAGCAAGGTGCACAAAGAGAGTGTTCCTGTACCTGTTAATGCTTGGCCAGAGTTTCCAACAGCTGTGGTTGTGGGCAGGGGGGTTTTTTTATCATTTTTTAATTTTTTTAATCAAAAGCGCTCAGCACCAAGCATCAAACCCCAGACAACTTCTGTGGGAACTATGGAGTTCAGAGCAGTTTTGAAAAGCCGGCTTACCCCGTAGGCGCTTAAAGGAGCTGGTGGTTGGGTATTGAGCTCTTCTGGAGCGTAATGAGCGTGATTCACACACACCTTTGGTGGCGGCAGCAGCTGGTCCCTTCATTGCGGCTAAATGCAAAGGAAGCTGCTCCTCCTAATGGATCCTTCCCTGGCAGCGTGTGTCGCTATTATTTCTAGAGCTGTCTGAGTGGGAGGTTTGAGGATGGCAGAGAGGGAGGGCAGTGCTACCAGCAATAGCTTTTATCTTTGCTAATAGTAATCTAATGGACAGGAGAGTGGGCCCGTAATTGGATTTTGCTTCAGATCGTGATTAGGAAGATTGCTTTGCCAAGTGTATAGAAACTGCCTGGGAGAGTTACACAAATCTTGCTGTGAATACCAAGCAAGAGCGATGGAACAAACTAAAGCTGTGATTATCACATGGATCTGAATCTCAGTAGTGAAGGGTAAAGGCAAAGGAGAGGTTTCAGCTCTTCGCAAGTTCAAGAAACAGGAGCCTTACAGTAAGAAATCCATGTGAGCAGTAAATTACAGCTCAGCTTGTGCCCAGGTATGTGCTCTGGAGTCACCACTTTTCACAGAACAGCAGCATTTACTGGCGAGAAGTGCACACACGCTATAATCTTCATTAAACCCCCGTTTCAAGAGACAGTTACATTCCATTTGATATTCACTGAGGGCAGTATGTTGGGGTAATACCAGCCTCTTCTGTCTTTTGGAAACTTCAGCTAGTGTGCTCGTCTTTAAAGTACCTTGCAAAATCACAGACTCGCTGAGGCTGGAAGGGACTAACGTGGAGATCGTCTACTCCAACGGTCCCACGTGGGGCAGGGTCACCTAGAGTTGGGGTTTGAATATGGCCAAGGATGGAGACTCAAAAGCCTCTGAGGCAGCCTGCCCTCACTGAAAAAAAGGCCTTTTCTGATGTTCAAGTGAAATTTTTCTGTATTTCAGTGTGTGCCTCTTGTTGTTTCACTCCGTACCAGAATGTCTGGCTCCAGACTTTGTCTTTACTCTCTCCTTTTCCACCATCCCTGTGAGTTAAGTACACGTTCTGTATTCCCTCACCTAGTGAATAGCGACAGGACAAGAGGGAACGGGTTCAAGTTGCACCAGAGGAAGTTTAGATTGGATATCAGGAAAAACTTCTTCACCGAAAGGGTGGTGAAGCGTTGGAATGGGTTGCCGAGGGAGGTGGTGGAGTCACCGTCCCTGGACGTGATTAAGAGCCGGTTGGATGTGGCACTTGAGGAGATGGTTTTTTCGGGTGGTGCAGGGCTGTAGGTTGGACTTGATGATCTTGAGGTACTTTCCAACCTTGATGTTTCTATGACTAGGTAATCCTCGGGGTCCCTTCCAGCCCTGTAATCTGTGATCCCACGATACTGACAGGATCTCTTGTCCAAGCTGAACAGTCCCAGCTCCATCAACCTCTCACATACCAGATTCTCTGGTCCCCGCATCCTCCAGGTGACCGTAACGCCGCCCTTGCGCCGGAGTCTCTCCTGTCCCAGGGAGCCCAGAGCTGGACACAGGGCGGCTCCACACGGACCTGCCTGCTCTCACCGGTGCTGGGTACGGAGGAAACTCTCTGCCCAGCGCAGCCCCAGGTGCGGCAGGCGCGCGGTGTTGGTGTGTGCTTGCCTTCGCTAGGTGTTAGATCCCCCAAGAGCGGGCCCAGATGAACTCTCTGCTCCTGGGAGCTGCTGGACCCAGGCGGTGGGTGAGGCACAACCGCAAGGTGTGTGCCAGATCCCTCGAGCTTTGGGCCTCTCGTTCATCACTTCCCTGAAAAACTTCTCGGACAGCGCAGGCCTGGAAGGTCTCCGGAAATAAATCAGTCTTGAATCACGGCAGATGCGATTAATTATCGCTCAAGGTCACGCAGATAAATTCCAACGCGTGTCTGATTGTTTCTCAAGGTAATGTGCGACTGCTTAAAGAGCAGTCCTGTGTGGAAACTGTTCCTTGTTTGTTTGTGCATGTTGCATAATTAATAAATCACAGTAGGAAGACTGGAAATACATGAACTGGGGACTCAGCTGGAACTGCAGGGAACTTTCCTCCAAAACCTCGAGGAAGGTGAGATAATTTCCGATGTAACAGTCGTAAAGCAAGTTTTGGACAATATTTCTGGGGTTTTTTGGTGAGCTAATGGCAAAACATTGCTGTTTAGATATTGCTGATTTAATTTCAAGTGAGTGATCCTTTTAATTAGAATAGCAGTTTATTTTTTAATTAGAATAACATTTATTGTTTAGCAGTTGAAGAGCTACGTGGTACAGGTAGCAGCCGGCTGGGGGGAAGGCAGCGTTTTCATCTGGGAATTACACGTGCAGAACGAGAAAGCCACAAAGTGCTGCTTTACTGCCAGACTTGGATGATTTTTAAGCTGCCGTATTCCTGTCTGTCACTTCCAAAACGTCTTTAAAGAGAGAAGGGGTTAAACTGAACCATTTATTTAAATGGATTGAACTGAAAGTTTCATCCGCGAAGTCTTAAGTTGAATTTAATCGACGTTTTCTAGATTCTTGGCAAACGTACCTCGCACGTTACAATAATTTCCGCAGCAGAAACGTATAAAAGTTTCATTGTGCACCAGACTTCAGGTTCTTTGAGGCGTGTTGGCTTCCACAGCCCTACCCCAAGGTTAACGTCAGTGTAGTGCTTTCGTCACACGGCAAAAATCAAAGAATCAATTGTCAGGCAGTTGTTGTTACTCCTTAAAGTGCTGGGCTTACTACAGGTGAAATAATAAATTTGAGAAGGCTTTTAGGTAGCCAAGGCAGCCTATGTTGCCCTTGGGCATCTTGAGCACTGCGGGGTCGCTGTAGAAGAATTTGTGCCAGATAGCTGAGGAAAATGGACAAAAAGTGCATCTCGGGTACTATTCAGGTGTTCCTGCAACTTGATAGAAGGCTCCAGCGGTATCATTCCAGTCCACTTGCTGTCTGAGTGAATTCAATTAACTTCAAAAAGCAAAATATATGGATAACTGCAAAGTGATATCTCCAATGTCACCTTCAAAGTAGGGAAGCCTTGACTCATAACTCCGGCAAACTGAAGAGAAGGTAAAAATGCATAAAATAAGTTTTCTAGCTCTGTTGAGTATCCACATCTCCCTTTCTCGTTCAGAGAAACAGACATCAGATGTAGTTTTCTCTTCTTCCACATTCTCTTTAGATTTGAGTTTGTGGGAATGGTGAATAGTGCCCGACTCTTAACTCTCCGTGAGATGTCCAGTAGCAGCACAGTGTGGCTAACTGGTATTACGTGGTGGTGACAAATTGCATTTCGCTCTTAGCTCGCCACTGTCCAAAATACACTTTCTGATCCCGTAGAAATAAGAACAGATTGATTTTTTTTTTTTTTTTTGTCTGTTCAAGTGGAAAGTCTTGAAATCATTTGAAGAGCAAATGAGAAAGAGTATCTTGTGGAGCAGAGCAGTTTGTTTCATAAGAACTTGGCTCGGCAGTTCTCAGACCGAGATCTGAAGTGGATCAGAAGGCTGAATCCCTGCGCTGGTGTGGAGATGAGGTCACCGCTTCAGCTCAGAAACTTGGGACTGAATTAAAAAAGAAAAAAAAGCAAGAATCCCATTAACTAAGGTCTGAGAAATTTGCACTGGTTTTGCCTAAAAGGTATTTGACTCCTGGTCACACGAAGAGCGGGGGCACGGGATCAATTAATAGCAAATTAGGTCTTTGTTTCTGATGCTCCCATTCCTTTGCGCCCAGATTTGTTAATAATACGGTTTTATTTTTAAACCTGCGGGTTTCAGAGGAGCCCGACAGTTGTCAGTCTCAGATTAAAATTATCCTAACACCTCCTGATTTCTAGCGTGCACATCCTTCATTATCTTGATGAATTTAGGACTCACTAACATGAATTTTAAAGACACTGAGAGTAAGGTGCAGAGAGAGAGAAACTTCCAGGCTCAGATGTTTGAAGGATTATGGTTATATAAGTCTCGGCACTTTTACGAGGGAATAAGACAGAAATACCTGTGAACATAAGGGCCTGCGTGAGCTATCTAAATCAAAGTTTTGGATAGACACCGAGTCCAACCTTGGGCTCACGCGCCTTAGGTGGGTGAAGGAATGGCTGAGCCGCTTGTCTCCTTTAAATGTCATTTTAGCACCATTTAAATGCATTTGAAATCGCCAGCATAAATTTGTGCCTTTGGAACGGCGCGTGCACGGATGGGAGGAAACTTGTGGGCACACGAGCGGTGGGGAAAGCTGTCGATAGAGGCAGCAACGCTGAACGCGGGGGTAAAGGCCTTGCGAATTCAAGCTGGTGCTGTTAAGTGGGGAAAAAAAAAGGGAATATGGAAAATAAATCCTCGATTTCCACCGGGGCGCTGTTGAGATTAGCCTTAATCTTTCAAAACAAGGAGAGGGTGGGGGAAGGAAATCCTTTTTGCGGTTAAAATAACTGCAGCAGAGCAAGCCCGCTGCGCTCAGCACGGCTGCAAACGCCCGGGGAGGGAAAAATCCCTCCTGCGATTTAACGCTGAAACACTGACCCGGGGACCCGTGAGTGCCCGGGTTTGAGCTCACACGGGACGTGCTGGGTCAGCGCGGCGGAAGCTTCCCCCTCCGAGCGTCGCGGAAGAGCTCTTCCAAGCCGCACGCGCGTTGATTAACCGCGCTGCATAATTTATACTTCTGCTTATTTAATCAGTCTGGAGTTTCGGTGTTCGCTGGCAGTTGCTAGATTGCTTTATTAAATTTAGGCTGTGTTGAAGGAAATTTATTCTTGTGTATTCCTCCTTCATAATTTTTTTTTTAAATGTTGTCACATAAATTACTGCGTTATCGATGGATCTGCATGCAGAGCCTTACTATTTTGTTCTTATGCCAGAGTCTTCTAAATCACACATGGCATATGTATTATATCTTACTTCCTACCGTCCTTCTCAATGATGGATTTACTTTCTTTGCTTTATTCTCTTTTGTATTGGGCAAAGGCATTCAAAGCTGAAGAGTGGTGGAGGAAAAAGAAAAACCAACAAACCAGCCTTCTAGATTTTGTCTCACAAAAGTGTGAGACCTTGATGTGAAAAAGATCTGTTAAATAACATTATAACATAAAATACAGGGACCTGGCTTGTTCTTCCTGCTCCCAGGGGAGTGTTCTGGTCCGAGGAGGAGAAAGGCATCTTCTTTTGAAAGTTCCTGCCCCTACCGTTACTTGTTATACGTCCTTTGAGTGGCATTTTGTTGAGTTAAAACAGTCAGGCTTTAGCAGACATACATTTGTGATGTAAATCAGAGTTAAAACAACCCAACAACAACAATCTCACGTGTTCAGGCATGTTAGAACGTCTAAAAAGTTACCCGGGTTTGGTTTTTCCAGACAAATAGTTCCTTACCAAATCAAGTATTTGTTAGAAAATAACATTTTTCTCCTATAAATTGAAGCAGATCTACGTTCTGATGCAAACAGAAAATATTTTTCCCAAAAGTTCTTACAAGAAGCAAAATATTTACTGAGTCGGTGTCTATTTATCAATATATGCTGATGTGTTTGTAAAGTGGGTTTGGATTTAATTTCATACTTGTTACTTGCCTGAACGTTCTTGATTTATGGATGTATGCATGCGCATATGTAGATATCTTTCAGCTGGCTGAAAACTACCCCACGGAGCTCTTTTTAATGGAAAATTGTTTTTCCAGTTATTCATCTCATTGCCAGTATCTGCTTTCAGTGGTAAAATTAAGTTTCCACCAATAATTTTTTCAGACAGCTATCAACACCGTCCTGATTCTGCATTTCTCTGCCAAATTTAGATTCTTGCATAGCAAAATAAATCTCCCACAAGTTACAGGATTATTTTTCTCAACCTCTAAAGCTATCCCTTGGATATACATGAACGCGTAGCTGTATCGCTGCAAATCCTACAAAAGGAAAAAAAAAGGCATTTGAAATTACAGCTTTTTAATGACAAAATTAACTGTACAGCGGTTACTGTGGGTTTTGAAGGATGCTCAGCCACAGCGATTACTGCATTTAAGGCTTTTTCATCTGCTTTATTAACCAGCCAAAGTGGAATAGGCCTAATCTTCATAGATTAAAGCTCCAGAAATGTGAGGGCCACAGTGTATGCAAATGGTCTTTTGTAGCCTTTGCTCTAATACTGTAATCGTTAGAAAATGTGGACTTTAGACTTCTCACATGGAGATTCCGCGCGGTGGTTTGTAGAGAAGCTCCATGGGATGGGAGTCAGCCCCTCCCAGACCCGATCAGGAATGGATTTAATGGTGTTTCATCTCAGGTGAGCGTGTCTTCACTTGGAAACCCGATGGCTCATACTTTATAGGTCATATATTTAGAATAGTTATTTGCGTGAAGTGTTCTCATACTGCTTTTATGCAATTAAACCAACCTGAGTGCTGGATGGTGTTTTCTAACGGGACTTGAAGTCACACGCCAAAATCCCTTAGGAGTTGTCGAAACCCTTCGCTGGCCCTTCCTCTGGAGGCGATCGGCGCTTTGCGTACAACAAGAAGTGCCAAGGAGGAGTTTGGTCTGGCGAGACGCGATTTCACGGGTGGGCAAGAAGGGTGGTTGCTGGGGCCGGCAGGGGCAGCAGCTCAGCGCGGTCACACAGTCGCAGTGTTGGGTGTTGAAAGGGACCTTGAAAGATCATCTCGTCCAGACCCCTGCCGGAGCAGGATCACCTAGAGCGGGTCACCCAGGAACGCGTCCAGGCAGGTTCTGGAAGTCTCCAGAGAAGGAGACTCCACGCCCTCCCTGGGCAGCCTGTTGGGCGTGGGCGGGCAGGGGAGGGGAGGGCCAAAGCAGTGCCGCAGCTGCGTGTCCTGTGTTGATGTTTTCCACCGTTCCTCAGCAGAAGGGACTTTAGGAGTCTAGTTGTTCTTGGTTTTGAAAGAATCAACTCAAGTGCAAGGTACTGAGCCTCTTCTCTCTCTCTCCTGGTGCTGCAGCAGAGCCTCATCCGTGCCCCTTCACCAGGCCAGACCAAACCCTTCCCTGACACCTGCTGACAATGGCAGGAGCTCTGTGTTATTGGTAAAGCTTCTATTGAATTTGGAAGCAAACCAGACTGTCCGTCCGGGGTTTTCCTCTGCTAGAACTGCAAACAACTCGTGTCTTGCTTGTCCCCGCCGGACTTACCTAAAACTTGAAACCCAAGTGTTCTATGTACGCTCCCGACCACGTTTTTCCTCCAAATTACAGCAGCAGCAGCATGGAAAATTTCATTTTGGAATCGTACAAATTAGGAGAGGACCAAAAAGCGTCAGATCCCGTTCCGTTTCTTCTCGGCTCTGTTCTGTAGTCAGGGCTCTGCCTGCAGCTCCCCAAGCGCTGGCAGGGCCGGTGCCACGTCAGTTCTGCCTTATAAATCCCTGTCACCTGCTCCCAGCCACAACAGGTGCTTGATACAGCAGCTTTCTCTGTCGTCCTGTGCCCCTCTCTCTCCTTTTTCTGCCTGGCACTACCTTTCTCGTCGGGGTTTATATCCAGTCGGCTGCAGCTCGTTCACAGGGATCCACGGGAAGAGATGATAAGATCCAGTAGGAAGCACTGAACTTGGGTTCTTGTGTGGGTTGTTTTCCCCTTTAATGCTTTTGGTTTTTCTACAAAAATAAATGCAATATTGTTTTCAGATCTCCCAGGTTTTGGTAATTGTAGCATCTATTCTGTTGAGGTTGTCTCAAGGTGCTTTCAAAGTATTTTTGATGAAAAAAAAGAGGAAACATTTTGTCCCCAAGAGTTTTCAGCCTGAATAGTCACAAGAAGAAGAGAAGCGATGGTCTTTTTTTTGCACAGGAACTGTGCTGTCTTAGCTGAGAATGGAATCCAGATCTCTGGAATTAATTAATATTAATTCATTATTTACATACTATAAATCATGTAATTACCATGTGCAATTTCCGTTACAAACTTGGTCAATTTATCATGTGATGTCCTTGTAAGCTGTGGTGGAATCCAGCATCTCTATTTTATCTTAACGTAGCTTTAGTTAATTATTTTGTCTCTGACATAACGCTGGGCTTGTTCTCTAACTGATGTGCATCTAGATATCCTCTGTGCAGATTGTTTCTAGTGGCCCTGAAATTTTCTTTTTTGGGATTTAATCCCATTTGTTGGTGGTGTTGTTGTTGCCGCTGCTCTGAGCTGTTGTCTGAGCAACTGGTCGTTTTCTCACCTTCTTCCTTTCCCCAGCCTCCTCCCCAAAGGCTCCTTCTCTCCCATTCATGCTGCAATGAGGTTTGAATGAATTTACGGTGCTCTGAGTGTACGGCACAGGGCAGCTTGGGTTGGATTTCTATGAAAATACGGAGCAGCTGATAATTTATTTCATTTTCAATTAACTGTCTAGTAAGAGCAATATATCATTATACCCTGCCTTGACAGCTAGACAGTCAAAGCTGTATTTTTAGTTCTTGTACTCTAGTTTTCCCTCTAGATGCTCATACTGTGCTTTTTTTTTCATAATGTAAAAGTATTAATTAATGAGTGACTGTCATTCACACAGTGACACCGGCTGTCAGGAACTAACGAATGTGATTTAAGAAAACTCAACAAAGCTGTGAGCACAGAGCAGAGGTGACGGTGGGGTAAGGGAGATGCGAGAAGTTAATTGCTGGGCTTTAAAATATCCTGGGAAGGGAGGTGTTGGAAAAGTTTACGGGAGGGGGGAAATTAGTGATGTATAACAAATTAATTGGAAAGGCTAAAGCGAGAAATGAAATCCTCGTCGTGAAAGAAGCAAAGACGTGGGCCGGAGTCTCGAGGTGGGAGTGAGGAGATGCTGGAATGCAGACTGCTGTGGAGATCAAGCGTTGAGGTGAGGTCAGGGGGTAGAAAATAGCTGCGTTCTCCTTAAATCTGCTCTTCTAGGCGTGCTACAAATAGTCCTTCTGTCGTGTGCAGTCCAAACCCTCTAAACGGTGGTGTTGGCGCTCTCGAGGTGAGGTCGCTCAGGAATAGCCTGACTTGAGCCGTTTCCTCCTCCCTGTATCGGCCTTTTGACTTTGCTCAAGTGCAGCAGCAATTGAACATCCAATAAGTTGCCGATCACGGGGTTATCTCTGTCCGTGAAAGAAGAGATCTGAGGATTAGAATGTCTTTTTCATCTCTGAGCAGCATAATGTTCTCTGTCAGTCTTTGCTTCAACCCTCTTGATACCAAAGAGAATAAAATCTGCCCGTTGCTTTCATAGAATCATAGAACAGTTCAGGTTGGAAAAGACCCTCGGCGAGCTCTGGATCGAGCAGTATTTTGGATGTGAGGAGAGAAGACTGAACGGAATTACAAGAGACAACTGTGAGACAGGTGTTGTGAGACAGTCACAGTCCCCGAGGTGTTCCTGAGCTAGGCTTTTGGATCACGTGCCCTGGTAGGAGGTCATCTATTAATAGGTTATATCAGACTGTTCAGTGATCATTAGATGTTTCCAATAAATTACAAATCATTTCTTTGCGGTAGGTGTCGCGTGCAACAGTTCAGTAATCAAAGCAGTGCTGTTGCTGTTTTGCTGTTCACCCGACAGCTGCTTAAACAATTCACAGTCGAGATTCTTTCTTAACACGCGTCCCATAAAAGGTTTTGATAAGTACCTTCCGATGGTGTTTAGATTGTTTTTAAAGATACCGTCAGTTCTTGTGCGGCGAGTGTTTTAATGTGTTTTGGTAATCTTTAAAGCAGATACGTGTAACATCACCCGCACCTGATTTTCTATTCCGGTACACAGCCTTTCATTCTTTCATCACAATCCCCCGTGGAAAGGCTTTTGGGACGTTTACTTTAGATTTGACATTCTGAATGGTAGATGTGTTCCATTGTCTGGCAGGCTGCTTCTCTTCCTCCGTGCGACCTTTTAAGATGGTTGCAGAGCTGAGCCTACGGTTCTCGGGATACGTGTGGACGTGGCTCCATCCAGCACAGATCTTTTTGCTTAGATCATAGCAGCCTTCTCTATTCAAAAAAGAATGGGTAGGGGGCATCGACCGTTCGTTTATAACCTACTTCTTATTGCAGTGCAACCCAGATACTTTGAGGAAGGTATGAAATTGCTTGTGCTGCAGTATAATAAGCTACGTGTGTGCACATAGATTCTTTTTTCCATATCACTTTCCAAACCCCAAGCCATCCCAGAGTGCTTTACCAAGTCAAATTACTTATTTATGGACCCCTGCAAAATAAGCCCGATGTACAGTACCGCCTGCGTAGCTTTTATCACTGTAATTGTCTTGGTGTGTCTGCTAAGTAGTTACAAATACGGTATCTCATTCATTACTTGTTCGTAGCACTCAGCACGCTAGGGTTTAATTTACCTGAATTGCTACCAGATAATCTTTCCCTGGGAATTGTAACCAAGGTGCATCGGTTGTGGCCGCAGCTCCCCGCGCAGAGCACCGACAGAGCTCGTGCCGCGGGCGCTGCAGTGTTGGCAAGGCTCAAAGGACAGAGCCCTGGCAAGAGCTGGTCCTTAAAGGTGAAAATGAAGTTCAGTGTGCCAGTCCAAATTGCCGTAAAGGAGCTGTTTTTTCTCTCAAACTGCTGATATTTTATTAAAACTGGTGAAACTTGTGCCCCGGTGTTCTTCATGTTCGAAGCAGATGTTGCTGCGGTTTTATTATTCAACCCATCAGGCAGCAACGGTTTCGTAAATGAACACGGTCGCACACCGGGGTGGTAGCATTACTGAATAAACTGGATTTTCATCCAGCCATGACCGTTTGGATTATAACATTTAGAATCCATCGCTTCAGTAACTTCTCTTAAGCAAAGATCATAGCGCGACTTGAGCTTTTAAAACCACAGGAGGGACAGAGGAAACGTTTTAAAGGGCTTTGTGTTGCCTGTACAGATTAAGGGGAATTCGAGGGGGAGAGGTTAATCGAGAACCGCCATTGTCAGCAGTGACTGTGAGAAGAGGAAAACAATCCTTCGTGTTTCTCAGATCCAGCGTTTAGCCCAGAGCTCCTGGAACAAGATTTCTTCTTGGCGCTGTTAACACCTGGACCCGAGGAGGTTCGGAGTTGAGCGGAGCGTGCGGACGCTTGATGTCAAAACAAAACTTGGGGTTTGAACTCTGATTGCTCAAGGACCGGTGTCTCTGTGAGGGGCATCGTGGCTCTT
>NW_009716668.1:91804-97201 GCF_000703405.1 Apaloderma vittatum
AACAACCCTTTTTGCCCTTCTTGGTCATGCCGACAGGAATTCCCTTTTCTAACTTGGCGATGTAGCTGGGAGGATAAATAAGTTTGTATCTCGTCTTGTGTCTCTTCCTCATCCCAATTCCATTTGATTGGAGTTTGGCTGGAGAGCGGTTAGTTACAGTACGTGCTCGTTCTCTGCAGAGACCTGAGTAATTTGGGGCGATTTACTGCACCTTTTTGTGCATCAGTTACCTGTTTTTGAGTGAAGGTAATGAGAGTTCTGTTCTACCTGTTTGTGATGTCTCGTAATACCTGTTCCTGACCTTGTTTGGGGCCCCTATTTATATAATATTTAAATTGCATTATAAACATATTATATGCTCCTGGTGTATTTAATGTTTACCCATCAAGCTTATGGGGATTTTTTGATTCATAACCCCTTTCCCTGTGTTTGTTGAGATAGTAATTAAGTATGCTGTGGCATGCAGGTGAGAGATTTGTTCTACTCTTTTTCTTTTATTGGACTAAAAGAAAAGACGAGATAGAAGCGCCAAAGTATTGCTACAGCTGCCTCTCACCTTGAAACCCTAGGTGAAACCCATAAATTTTAAATATTGGATTTAAGGTTTTGAAGATTCTTGATAGAAATACTACCGATGGAGAGGCACCCTTGGGATTTACGCTGTACTTTGATTTAATTATTCTTAGAGAGGCATTATGTCACGTCAAGGCATTTGTCCTTTGCTGTCAAGGCTGCAAGCACCCATTCCGCTTGCCCGAAGACGACCTATAATAGGTCTGAAAATAAGGATTAAAAAGTGTGGCTATAATTATCGTGATTTTTGGTGTCATGAAATGATAATCATTTTAAGCGTGCTCCAAACAGTGTCTTCATCTGTAATTGCACGTATTCAGACTTGCCCATGCGGTATTTTATTTGCCTTTGTGTCAGCATCAGTATCAGCATGAAGAAAGCGATGCTGGTTGTGCAAATGATGGAGAAATGAAAGAGGTGTAAAACGAGCAGTCGTTTTCTTGCTGTTCAGAGGAAACATCGTTTGTGGTCTCGAAACACGTTGTGCTTTTGCACGCGCTTTTCAGTTGCACCAAAAGATTTAAGAGTTGCAGGTGGTGACTGGAGCCCCTGTTCCAGTTGAATCTCTGTAAATATTCGATCTAAGGGCCACCGCCTGCCCGGAAGCAGCAAGGATTGCAGTATTCGAGGTGTAAAACTGAGCTCCTGACTCCTGTGGAGCCCTCGGACAGCCCTCCAGCCCTTCTTTGAACCCAGGCAGATGTATGGGATGTTCTGTTAATTTCTGCTTTTCTCCGAGGAGGTGAAGGCAGCTCGCACCCCGGGCAGCAGCTGCATCGCTGCAAAAGGCTGAGATTGGAGCTGGCTGTCTCGTTCCAGCACCTGCCTCACCTTCCCGGGTCTCCCTGCACTCTTGCTTGGCTCTGGCACTTTAATTTCACAGCATCTGAGGCTGGCAGGGACCGTTAGAGCGTCTGTTCTGAACTTCTGTGTGGCACAGACCATTAAGTTTCACCCAGTTGCCCCTGGGTATTCTTCACTTCCAGTCTTTCAGCTTTGATGTCGTGTTCCTGTGCCGCGTTTCATCGCAGAGGTGGCTACGCATGGAACCAGCGACGCTTGTGAAGTGCGTTAGGAGCCCCCAGAATGAGCAGAACTTGTGTGTCTTTGGCTCGAGATTTTCAGAGGTGCTTAGGGAATTCGCAGGCTCGCTTCCCATTAATTTTTATGAGAATTTAGCATCTGAATGCCCTGGGTAGCTTTGAAAAATCTTCTCTTTTAGTGAGAGGCATAAAAATAACCATTTAGGATTAGTTGAATTGTGTACGGAGTTCGTTAGTGTTAGATAGTTCAGAATAAGATGATAAAAACATCCTGTTATAGACACGTATCTAATGACCTGCACTGGAGGTGACATCTCCTTCCTGGCTCGAAGGACTTTGGGGTTGGCTTGAGGCTTCAACATTTACACTCCTTTTTAACTCCAAAGCCTGCTTAATATAACTCAGGAAGTTCTTAATAACTGTAAAAATGTCTAATGGTATTTTAGGTTCTACTGCTTTATCAATATTGGTGTTTATGAAGGAGGACAAAACTCCTGATTGTTTCAGTGGGCGCTGGCACATGAGCGGCAGCTCTCGCCGGAAGGGGAACTTGGTGAGCAGAGGAATTAACTTTCCGCAAGGTGGTAGCACTGAATGAAACTTAATAGTGTTATTAATAACTGTGCTTCAACTGGTGTTTCTGTAGGGATCATCAGGCGTCGGAATTTCGAGAGTTTTCACTGGTGGTAGATGTGGTCGTAGTATTTAAGATTTTCTGTTCAAAGTCAGAAAAATGTGCTGAAATTTGACATGGGTTTCTGCAAGAATAACTTGTAGTTGATGATGACATTTTGGAACTGTACTAGAATATGCAACATATGCAGTAAAATAAGATACAGGTACCACAATAGCTTTTTTTGTAGATGATTCTCCACTTCCAGGGTGCCTGGTTGCGTTAGGGTGCTGTTCGAAAAATACCTTGCATTGGGTAATTCCCAATTAAATTTTGGAAAGCTACTCCATGAAGTTGCTCACACAGGTTATCATAGAATCCTAGAACAATTCAGGTTGGAAAAGACCCTTGGGATCATCGAGTCCAACCATTAACCCTGCGCTACAAGTGTCCCGCTCTTCTCAGCAGGGAGTGTGTCGCACGGTGTCACGGCCTTTGGCAGGGAGACTCCCCACTCACTCATTTCCAGTTCCTGTCAGTCGCTTCACATGGCTCTTAATCATCCCCCCCTACATAATTTTTCTCCGCCCTCTTATTTTTCAACCTTTGGGTATTTGTTAAGCCCGTACGTTCTGTCTCCTTGATCACTTAACCGAGGATGGGCGAATAGCTAGTTAAGAAACGTTGTAGTACGTATCAAGTACACCTGCCTCCCTAATTATTACATGCCAGGTTTAATTGTCTGACTGCAAATATCGGATCACACTACTTCCCCTGACATGTTGTGACTAAACCAGCCCACATTTATTCTGAAGGTGCGCGTTGCCCAAAATTGAAATTTTTTGTCTTATTTGACGTAAATTATAATTATCCTAAGGAACCTGAAGGTTCTTCCTCCTCCCCTCCCCCTTTTTTGTCTTCCTAATTATCGCCGTTGCTCCCAGTGAAAACGGTTGGTACCGCTATTCATTAGCCAAATAATTTGTTGAGCAATTATCAGAAATTGAGGCAGCCAATTTGGAAAAACCACCGTAGAGCGAAGCGGAGCTGTTGCCTTTAGAAGATTCCCAGATGCAGCTCCGGGTCTCTGTTGGTGTAAATGTGAGAGACTCCTTTCCCTTGCCACGTTCCCCGCAAGAGGAGACAAAGATTAAGCTTCTCGTGTTGAAAATGAAGCCACCAAATTTTAGTGTTCGCTGTCGAAGCTGTAAATTGAGCCTGACGTGAGCAGGTACGAGTCGCTACAGCACCAGGTGCTTCCTTCCATGGAGAGCCAAGATTTATCCTGGCTGAGGATCCTGACTGAAATCCTGTGACCTTCCTTTAGTTTGTGGGAAAGTAATTTAAGCACGGTGCTGACACCACCAGCCTCAACCCCACCCAAAAGACCATGACAGGCCCGTTCCTTTTTTAGTCCTTAATTTCCTGGGAGCTCTCGAGGGTTTGCTTCATGGTCATGTTTCAGGGGAAAGGTCTTGAAACCTTTTCTTTCGGTAAAAATTGTGGTACTCTCGTCGTTTCACAGTATCCAAAACAGAAGAACATAAATGAATGTTATGATGTAGGAGAAAACCCAAGAGTGCTCAGCGCTGCACGGAGACCGACGCTTGGCAGAGGTTACTCAGTGGAACGACCGACTGCAGAGATGTTGGTCAGGTTTTCATCCGCTTTTTCACGTCGTAGTCAGCCCGGGGAGCTGCTGGTTGGAGGGCGAGCAACTAACACGAGACCTCGCGCCCCAGCGCCAACGAAGTTCTTGGTACGTGAGTGAAGACTGAACAGAAAGGTTGGGTTTGGTTTCTCTCAGGGTTGGAGAACTTTGTTGTGACCAGTTATCTCATCTTGCCGCTACGCTTCCAGCGAGGGTTTTTCAGCTTCCCAGCTGTGTGGAAAGGCTAATGATGGTGGTTTAATTACAACCCTGGAAGGAAAGAGGGAAGACAGACCCAGGAAAACAGAGGCAAAAGGTATCTTAAGGAGTTAAGTTCGTGGCTTAGTTCCCAGCTGCGTCACGTTTTTTCTGTGTGACCTTGGACAAGCGGCATAATCTTTCTTTTACCTGCGTGCGGTGTGTGGGAGTAATGATGCCTCCCTGGGCAAAACAACGGCTTTCCTGCTGCATTCTGATGCTGGAGTGTCTGGGATCACAGGTGTTTCTTGAAATTCGGGATGTTGTTATATAGATTGTTCTGTCCTGCCTGCGTATGGAGCGCTCGATAGGCGCACCGCTATATAAATACAGATATAATCACACCAAAGCCTGCTGTATTCCTTTCTTCTCACTGCAATCCTGACAGATGTGTTCTCAGCAAGATTCCACCATATTCCACAGTTGAGCGGCGACCGTATGCTATCGAAACAAAAGAAGAAGATTAATTAGGCTGTCATTGTGTGAAATTGGGTTTGTGGATGGCAGGCACGCTCGGTAGCCCGCGTGAGGGTTGTCCATTTTTTTAATTATAGAAGCAGAGAGACGGCGAGAAGCCTGGGAGAAGGGCCAGCCCGCGGTGGCAGGATGCTGGCCCAGGTGGCCGCGCCCTGGCTGTGCCGCAGCGGGGACACAGCGAAGGATTCGGCGTGCTGCTCTGCTGCCCCTGGAGCGCGCGCCGGCAGACACGGCGTGCAAGAGCTGAACAAATAAGTGTCGACTCTCTACTGCTCTGCAAATAAATTCCCCGTTTCTGGAAGCCGTCGGTCCGTTAAAACTTAAAATCTCTCGCGTGCCAGGTGAGGCCACTGCCCTACTCTCTGGAGTCGCCGTGCAAGGGGAGGCTTGACTTCTCTCTCCGTGAGCTCGGAGGCAATCTGCCAGCGGGAGCAGGTGCAGCACAAGCAAACATGCCCCTGGGGGGGGCAGATGGTGCTGGCAGTGCCTCTGAGCCCTTGGGGCACATGGTTGCAGCGCCAAAATCAGCTCAGGAGTTCCCGGGGGCTGCCCTGGCCTCTCCTGGGGGCTCTGGGGTGTTGCTCTGCCCTGGAGCATCTTCCGCAGGCAGCTCCAAATGTTTGGCTTTCTCTGAACAGCAGCTTTTTCTCTCTGCCTGGACTTGGGGCTTATTTATCTGAGGGCTGGCTTGTACCCGGAGGCAAAGGAATTTTTGGTATCAGTTCATTATATTAGACAAGGTCTAGGTAGCAGACTGGAATGCGGTTCCCTGGGTCCGCAGC
>NW_009716668.1:97232-114268 GCF_000703405.1 Apaloderma vittatum
AGGAGGGGAGATATCTGCCTGTGTGCACTTGGAGACCTTCTGAAGATTCAGGAGATGAACGTTGTGTTTGAGTTCTTTCTAATTTGGTTCTGCTCCATTATATATATCTCAGAAATGAGCACTTGTTTTATTTTTTCCTTCCTTTAAAGAGAAGGGAGGGAACTGCTTTTGGGCACATTCCAACCCAGGTAATAATATTCCAGCTCCCTCTCCTCTGCTTGCAGTGTCAATTAGGAAAGAAAATCTGACTGCGTGCCTTTGGTTGCTGGAGGCAGAGTTAAAGTATTTCCTCTCGGAGATGAGGGCTTTGTGGTGGGACAGATCTGCATGTAGGGGCTGTCTCCCCTTCTGTGCAAAAATAAAACCAGCTTCCAGACGCAGTGAGAGCAGGAGCAAGCAGAGGGCAAGCCTGGCCCTTTCTGTGCGGGTGAAAGGAAGGCCGGAGGAGCAGAGGCACCTTAGGCAGGAGTGGCAGAGCTTGCACACCTGGTAGATCTTTGCTCTCTGCGGTGACATTAACCCGTCCCGCCGCAGCCCCTCGCCAGCCCGCGATCAAGTGTGTCGTGCCGACGTCCCAGAACGGTTCATTTCTCTCTCGATCCCTGCAGAACGTGGTGATAGCATTCAGAATAAAAAGATAGTTAACCAAAATTAGTTGTCACTGGAGGCCGGTTAGCTCAGTCGGTTGGAGCGTGGTGCTGGTAACACCAAGGTCGCGGGTTTGATCCCCGTTCAGTCCCCATATGTTGCCTGATCTAGTTGAGAGGCGTCCCTGCCCGTGACAGGGAGGTTGGATTAAATGATCTCTGAGGTCCCTTCCATGATTCTGTGATTGCTGGTGCTGCTGCCCTAGGAGAAGGGAAACATCCCATAAATCCTTCCGTCTTCTTGCCGCATTGCAATACGTGCGAGTGACAGGATTTTGAATGCTTTTTCGTGCTCTCTCGGATGTTCCTCGCCAGGCTTCATCGCGCTCTGCTGCAGCCACAGGGCTCTGGGCTTGTCCCAGGGACAGGCAGGCTGTACTTCACCCTAAAGGGTTGCGCGAGATGATCCTTGAGGTCCCTTCCAACCTGGCCTCTGTGATTCCGTGACCGTCCCCGTGGGGCGAGGCGGCTGAGGGCTGCACTGAAATCCCGCGGGGATCCGAGATCCTCGAAGGCAAGATCCTGCAAACCCCGTAATCCAAACGCTGAAGAACGTCTTAGGCGATGCCAGAACCCCACAGCTTTTGCGGGAGTCGCAGAGGGATCGGGACGTTTCGCTGAGCCTCAGCCGTTTGCGCGTCGTCCTGCGGCGCGATGAGGCGCGAGTGGGTTCCTGGGAGCAAGTCTGAGCTCTTGGTGCTTGGCAATGCTTGGATAAATAAAATGTAGAGCGGTGCTGCAGTTAACTGAGTCAGCACTCTGTTACGAGGCAAGAAATAATTCTTTTTTTGCCATTAATTAACACCTGCAAGGAATGATTAGCATGATAGTTAAAAGGGGTCTCATATATTTATATATATATATAGTTAAAAGGAGTCATACATATTTCTTACTCTTATGACAAGGCAAGTGAACAGGGGGTATCAAAAATCTCAATTCTGAGGCTTGGTGGCTGGACAGCAGTTTGCCATTGCCTGAACCACGCTTTTTCCAAATTTGCTGTCCCAGCCCACGAGGTTGGATCTCTTACGTGTCCTCTAGCCTCTTAAAACTGGCAGATACTCCTTTCATCCGCGGGGTTATAGCTCAGAGGATACCTTTGCTTGTCATGTGGCAGCAATATATTCTTTATTAGCCCCATGAGGAGATTCATGAATACTTCATAGGGAGTGCCTTAATTATTTAAAACCGTTTCTCCCCTTACTTCCTTAAGGATGTTGCCTTTCATCCACCCAAGCTGAATTCATTGCAATGAATAATAATTTTAATTTCAATTAAGTTTTGTATGTACACATCTCCGAATCTTGTATCCATCTGTTTGCCATCTGCTGATTGGTTTGCTATTTCTACAAAGCTGCTTTTTTTTTTTCCATCGTAGATGATCATGTACTCGTTACCAGTTTCATCACTGAACTCATCTTGGAGACAACAGGTAGCTGAATTAGTCTTTATATATAATGAGATTGCCAAGACAGCTAAAATCATCAGATTGTTTTCGTTGCGTTACTTGCCCAGGCGTGCACTTTGTGCGAAGCTGCCGGTGCTTCCTTTGAAAAGGGACTTATTTCAGTGGACTCGCTGTAGCTGCGAGCTGTCCTGCCTCAGAGCTCACCTCCCCTGGACAGAGCCTTGCAGTCATCTGGGCCAAAATTCTTCCAGTTCACTACTTGATACCATTTTTTTTGTGTGTGTGCGCAGAAGGGATTTGGCTGCATCTGGTCGTTCTGAGGAAGGACGTGTGAATCCAGTCCTCTGTAGACGGGCTCAATGGAGCTGCAGTTAAAAAGGCATTCGCGTGGTGCGTGGGTAACCTCACCCCTTTTCGCTCTTGGGGGCTTTGGGTAGGCAGAGGAAATTAAATCTTTGGCTGTGTCAGCTCAGGTTTACGAAGGTGAGCTTGGGTGGGAGTTGAAGGGAGGGAGAAGTGCTTTCCAGAAACACCCAAACAAAACACAACAGACACACTCAGTATGCATTAAATCAGATTATATCTTCTCCATAGTAACCAGCCTGGGCGTAGCGTTTCTCTTTTCATTGCTCGCCGCTCACAGACGATCCCGCTTGGGAACGTTTCCCGCGGCCGAGAGCGCGGTGTCAGAGCAGACCTCACGCCTTTGTGCAGCACCAAATGCTCAGCGCTCCCCCTGTCTTCTGCTCCATCAAGCACACGGGTGAAACACAAAATTAAGATAAAACATACACCAGAATTAGCAGCTGTTCTGGAGCCCAAAGAGCTGATTAACTTGCAGCACATGCTGCTACAGGTTTCCGTCCAGTTGCAGCCCGGCACTCTGCCGCCCTGCTGCAAACCGCCCAGGTGGAGGAAGCCACCAGACTGACTACAAAAGTCAGAGCTTTTGTGAAAGCAAGCTCATCAGCTTTTAGAAATTCTATTCTAATGGAAGTTTTCCAAATGTTCAAGAACGCAGAAGTTTCTTTTCAGATGTGATATAGGCAGTTAGTAGCCTCTCTTGTAAAAAAAAAAAAAAAGGCAGCCAACTGAAAAAAGCTCTAAACCCTCAAACTGTAAAAATCTCAGCTGCTTTCGTGCACCTAGGCACTCAAAATTTAAGCTGGTGTTTGAGTGTTTAAGTCAGGTCTGACAACCAGATCCAAGGGGTTGAGCCAGAGACACTCTCTGAAATGTTATCCCAATTTTGACTCCTAGTAAATAAGTTGTTTTAAAGATGAAATCTTAAAATCACTAGGGCTTTCAGTGGCTGCCTCTGCCTTTTTAAAATTTTTTTCCCCTCCCCAGCCACAAAGCCAAATGATACCAGAGTATATCCCATGTAATTCCCTTTCTGGCCCTATTTTCTCTCTAGCCCTTAGCTGATGTGATTGAAGAACTCTGCCTCTCTGTGACATAAATCCAAGTAGGGAGCCCTAAAGGCTGTTTCTGTTCTTTTAGGAGCAGGTCTGGTCACTTTAAAGTGATGCTCTCTCTTTATATCCGTATATTTATACCCATGCATATATATAAAATAGTAACTTTTTTTTAAGAAAAGGAAAACAATTGGGTTGTACCTTCGAGTGCTCTGCTGGAACAGTAGTTTGGGGAACGGGCTGCGGTGAGGAGGCGGCAGAAGCGCTTGGTTACGACAGTTGGCTGCACTTGGGTACGAATCTGTTCTGGTTTGCACCTACTTAAAATACCGCAATTGCTCTGTTCATTTAACCTTGCTTTTGGAATTTATTTTACACACGCAGCCCAAGGTGGCTGCGAATCCCCCGCGTGCCTGACGGCAAACCAGCGACACGCGAGGTTTGTAGGTGCTGGGGATGGTAAAGGACTGGTGGAGTGAATCTGAGAGGGACATACCAAGCGATTATGATTTATTTAATGTGCTTCAGATTGTAACTCCCTGCAATCAGGGTTTTAAAACCACTTGCTCTCGCACGGTGACCTAGGAGGGTCGGAGTGACCCGAGTAGCGCTGTCAGTACCTTGAACTCTGGGTATGGACCTTCGCGTAAGAGTTTGCGCGTTTAACAGAGAGATGAATCTTCCCCAGAGTATTTAAAAAGAAGATTTCTGAGGTAGCGTTGGCTTGTACTGAGTTGAATATAATTTTTGCTGGCATGACAACGTTCAACAGAGATGCTGTGGGCAGGGTTAAGCACTTCCTCTCTTGGTATTCACCTCACTCAGTAGGGCAGGGAGTTTATTTACCATCCAGAGGCAGTTAACTGTCTTTCTAGTGCATTGTTTCAGCAGTCAAAAGTGGCAATACATCTATATATCTATTTTTAAATGAATGACTTGCAATACCCGAGGAGAAGGATGAAAAACCCTGTTTGTTCTGGTATTGACAGAGAGATGAATTTCCCCACCAAGTGGAATCTCAGACATAGATTTGATTATTTTTCTTATGGAAGTTTTCTGTTGTGATCGTTGAGTTTCCACTGCTGATCCTAGAAGAAGCAATTTAAAAGAATTTTATATTCTCTCTTCCTCTCTTTAGCAGGAGAGCAGCATGGGGGCAATCTCTGTGTCGTGAATAGCCAAAATGTGACTTGAGGGGAAAGATTGTTCCCATGTGCAAGATCTGAGGCTCCTGAAAGGAAACTTTTTTCTGGGGGTGAACAGTCAGCACGTGTCCACATGGGATAATCTTTCTGCCAGGTAAGGGGGAGAAGGAACGCCCCTGTTGACCAGCACCACGTTGGGTTTTTGCTGCTGCTCTCCTTGCAGGCGCACTGACCTGATAACGATACTTTAATTTTTCTTCATTGTGGTGTGTGCAGTTGTGTCTAGTTTGGCTTATCAGAGATTTGAAATGAGAAGATAATCGTGCAAACTGGGGTCTGTCCCTTCTTTATCTCTGGTAGGTGAGAGAAGCTGTAGACTGGAATTAGTTTATCCATGGGCTTCATCTGTCTGGTCCGTTCCAGACTCGGTTTGGAGTCCACAGTGCAGTGGGAAGGGAATGACTTGGCTCAAGTCTGAACTGAAAGGGTTTAGACCTTTCAGTACTCTGCATAATATATTAATTATTATATAAAAGAATGATAATTTAATGCTTAAAAATAAATTAAGGAAGCATAATGGGCTATTTAAAGCAGAAAATGGGTATCATCTCAAGTGTTACGTTGCAGCCAGATGCCTTGAAGTCTTGTTTGTGGTGTAGAAGCAACAGATCCTGTGCCTTGTTCTAACTAGTCGTCAGTGCTGGTTGTCCACTTGGGTGGGTTTAGAAAAAAACAGAGAAAAAGCTTAAAGAAAAGAAGGCAATTTCTGCCATCCACGTTGGTGTTGCATCCTGTCCTGCTCCCGTTCCCCGGGGTCAGAGCGTTTCCGAGCGCTGGCACGGTGCGGAGGGTCAGACACGCTAGCGGAGCAGATCTGCTCCTTGCCTGACGAGCCTTCCTTGTCTCACAGTAACGATGACGAGGTCAAATTCTTCCATTTATCTGCAGCTGTCTAGGTCGTTCCCTTAAGTACCTGGCTTTGTGTTCCGTATGAATCACACTATAAAACATGAATAAATGTCCAGGAAGAAAACACGCCTGCGTGCACGCTCCTCAACCTGTATTTACAGCAAGCCCAGACGTACCTACAGGTTGGCTCCTGGTCTGGAAAAGGCCATTTAGGACTGGATTTTAATTTGAAACAGATGCAGAAAGCATTGCTCAGAGACACCCTAGTGAACCCTGAACAGAGTCCCAAGGTCTGCAGACACAGTTCTGGCACCGGAGGTAACATTCATTCCTGTCCTTGGAGAAGGACTTTTGTCCTTGGAGAAGACTTTTGGTCTTGAGGCTAAACCATATCGGTTCCTGCGTTTCAAATACTCTCTGTGACGTACGATTAGGACACCCTATTGAACCCTGAACAGAGTCCCAAGGTCTGCGGACACAGTTCTGGCACCGGAGGTAACATTCACTCCTGTCCTTGGAGAAGGACAGACTTTTGGTCTTGAGGCTAAACCATATCGGTTCCTGCGTTTCAAATACTCTCTGTGACGTACGATTAGACACGGAGTCTTGAGACATCAGTTACTTCGCTGAGAATCCCTTCAGATTTCCATTTCCTGCATTTTCGCAGCTACTCTTAATCGAAGCTAAAAGCATTCTTGGTTTCTTGTCAGCCTAAGCTATGACACGACCCTTTGCATTGAGCTAATAAGAAATAGCAGGGGAAAAACTCCCGTTGGTGAGGGTAACATTGAAGCACGATGAAAAAGTCATGGTCGTGAGACGTGAGGAGCTTTATCTGGGATTGCTGAAAACCTTTCATGTGGACGATGTTTTTGCAGGACGTATTTTGATTTTTTTTTCCTTCAGTTAGGATATCAAGAAAGCCAATACGAGTATATTTTTCAATAGAAAATTATCCCGGCCAGATGTTTACGTTCTCTTTCTTTTGTATTTTGCCCCGTTGTGGTTTTTTTCATGGGGTGCTCAAGGCAATCAGCCAAGTAATAGAAATAGTCAGTCTGAATAGAATACTTTGAGTTACCGAGACAGCCCCTCTAAATGATTAGTGGAATTGTACCGGCAGTAAAGTTGATAAACTTGCCCCAGATGTTTTAAGTATTGCACGATGGTGCCATCAGGGTTGATGGCAGCCAAGTCGGAAGAGTTTGGAGAGCTCTGTTTTGGAATCCAGCCTGTCTCCTCGGTGAATATGAGCCTTGATGGTCTATTCCCTAAATAATCGCGTTCCATAAAAGCATAATTAATGTTACATTTTATTTTACGAAGCACCTTTTCAAATCATTATCCTCAGAGGCAAATGCAGTTATTTTTGCCTGGTTTATTCCGTTGGATTGTGCTTTACATGTGATGTATCAGCGCCCAGCTGGGTAATTTTCCAGTCCTCTTCTCCCAGATTCAGTGTAGCTTTTACCCCCTTGCCCAACGAAGAAATCTTCTGCCCTCTTAACCCATCGTGTCAGATTTACAGGGACCTTTACAACCGCAAGGAAGGATGTAGGATTGCAGCATCCTGAGGAAAATAATCCCAGAGCCTAACCAGGAACATACAATTCCACAAATTATATAGAAAGAGTGAATTGTCAGAGGAAACGTGGCACCATCCCTGCTCCTGCGGGCACCCTAGAAATCCTGGCATCCCTCATAAGGAGAAAATAACAGACCAACCTCATCTTTTGCTTCCCCTAGCAGCGATTCGTACCAATGTAAGTGAGATCATCCTTTTTTATCAAATTTCCTCTCTCACTGCAGTGTTTTATATCTTATTTCGAATAGGAATCACTCTCTTACACTGTAATCACAAACAGATATTTATAAATACGTCTTAGGGTTGTTCTTTTTTATTATTTTTGTTAGTTAGCACTTAACAAACGTTCCGTATCAGTCCGTATCGATTTGCAGATGCGATGCCAGATGAGTTTAATTCCTGATTGCGCTAATTACCCTACGCTGCTACGTTTAATCCTGCGCTGTGGTGAATGCAACTGTGTAGCTTTGGGGATTATTAGAGCCCCAAAAGCGTTACTGGCTTTATGAGTTTTTCACTAATGCGAAAGATAAGCACTTTGTACTTTCTAGCAATCAGGTACTCTCCCTGTGTGGTATCATGTATACATCGTAAGCTGTAGTTTAAAAAAAACAACACAACAACTACTCTTTCTGCTCCACTGAAGCCCTGATTCCCCATGAAGTTTGAGAGACTTTTTCCTTTGCTTAAAAAAAAAAATAAATAAAGGCAAAATTAATTGGAAATGACAAGAGGAAAATGATCCAGCTGAATGCTTTGATAAGCAATCAAGGCTTAATAGATTAGAAAATATAATTAATTACTTAATTATACTCCAAGTGCTTGTTGTTGGTAGATTGTTCATTGAAAAGCCATTGTTGTAGAGAAGGATATGCCCATTGCATGAGTATCAGTCTCCAGGAAGCCATTGCTGCTAGCTGGGCCTCCTAGGGAGCAGATGAGTTGTTGCAGTTGATCCGTGCCGCTGCACGCCTGCATTAGACAGCTTCCAAAAGCATTTATGGGTTCTTTGCCCTCCCTGCCAGCTGGAGCGTGATACCCGTGGCCACAGCACTCCTAGAGATGCTGCTGCTCAGGTGGGCACTGAAACCAGGCTCTTGCTTCCTTTAAAGAGCTGGTGCACGTCAAGCAGAAATGTGTTATAAATGCACATAAATACCCAGGGTGCTGCCAGGGCTCCCGTTTGGTAATGACCGTCTGTCTAGTCAGCCCGTGCTGGGAGGGTTTTCTATAGCTGGTGCCTGGGCTTTACCTGGTAGAACCATGTGAGTGTGATGCCGAGCTCGATTCGTGGGTCGAGAAGGTTTCTCCATTTAGCGGCTGCAGAAGAAACCTGAAATGATGTTGTGGATAAACTCTAAAGCTGCCCCACTGTCCTCTTTCCATCCCTCTCGCCTACCCCGCTGACAGGAAGGGCAGTACGAAGAATAAAAATAATTGGGATTGGAGGGTCCAGTGCTTGATTTCATTGTGTTTGAGCCTAACAATACCTGTTACTCATAGAATCACAGAATAGTTTCAGCTGGAAGAGACCCTGAAGATCATCAAGTCCAGCCTTTGTCCCAGCCCTATCAACCCACTCAACTATGTCCCCCAATGCAGCATCCACCTGTCCCTTAAAACCCTCCAGGGATGGGGACACAGCCCCCTCCCCGGGCAGCCTGTTCCAATGGCTGACAACGCTCTCAGTAAAGAAATTCTTCCTAATATCCAACCTGAACCTCCCCTGGTGCCATTTAAATCCATCTCCCCTCATCCTGTCACTCTCCACTAGGGAGATAAAAAATCCCGTTTTAGTATAAATGCATTATTAAGTTCTGTTGTTGCGATCAAGGAAATAAAGGAAATGAACCAGAGCTCCTGGAGCTGCTGCTCCCAAGGCTGTTGGAACTCGGCGTTGTCTGACACCGGTACAAGGACGAGCAGCCTGTCCTCGGCGGCAGCTGCTGACCCTGGCATGTGTGAAACACCGATTGGAGGAGGCTGCAGGGTGTTTGTACTAAAAACACGGTGATAAACGACAAGGCCGTTCGACACTGCCTTTCTCAGGCTGACTAAGAGCAATCGCAATATCTAGATCTTTTCACCCGTGTGTCCCAAAGCACTTGGTTAAAAAATCGTGCTGTTTTGAAACTCTCAGAAACGAAGAAGCGATGAAAGAGCTGATCCATCCAAAGGTACGTGGCAACGCTGAGACTTGAGGCAGGTGTCCTAAGTCCCAGTCCCACTTTCTAGCTAGTGGTGCCTCTTCAAGGCAAAGAAATTTAAATAGAAACTTTAAAATGTACTTAGTTAAGGAATTCCTCATTTTGAAAAGGTTGGCTTGTAAGTGAGCTTTTCTGTGTCTGTTTCTAAGTTCATGAAGGCACTTGGAGATAAAAACTAGGGAGCAGATGAACGTCGGAGGGTTCACTTAATAGTAAGAGCTGCGCCTTCCTTCTTTTAAGTGCCATTTAGTTGGATGCAGCCGCAGGAAGCGGTGAAGGGCTCGCACAGATGGAGCTCAGGTCCCCTGAGAACAAGTCCTATTGCTTCCACATGCTGCAGCGTTGCCAACAGAAGAGCACCGAGCCGATGGAGCCGCGTTGGTGTAGCAGAGTGGCAGCAGCCTGCAACAGCGAGAGAAAACCCGTCCCCGCGGTCTCCGTTTGACTTCATTAGCTCCCACAGAGCCCGGGAGTGGGATGGATTGATGCCTCCCCGGAGCCTCGCAGGGCAGGAGGCTCGCGCGCTCGGCGTCGTTCTTGCCTTCCTGTGAACAGAACGAAATTAGCTCGCTAACAGATTGGCCCATCCTTCTCTCTGTACTCCGCACCGCGTTGCCGCTCGGCAACTGCTGTCGCGGGCCGCGACGCTTCCCCTAAGCGAAGAGCTCACGCTGGTTTCTTTAATTGCACTTGGGTTTTGTTCTTCTTGTGCGTGGCTTCGCGGCCTCTCTGTAAGCGCCTTACTTGCTCCACTTGGCAGAAACGCCAAGGTAGAAAGGCTTTCCTTGGGAGTTGATCTGGAGAGGAGCAGCAGTTTTTAGGTTTGTGGTTGCCTTTTTTAGGTTTATTGCTCTGGCAGTTGTTAAACAGGCATCGAAAGTCTGGTGGCTCCATAGCAGGGACGTAGGACTCAACCGCTGAAAAAACCAAAGATGCAGAACAGCTGAAGGTGACAGTTTCCATCGTTACCTGTTTATGCTCTACAGAATATTCCTAGCAGGGTATAAAGAACAGTCTTTGCATCCCCCGTCTTTCAAGAACGCAGTCACAGATCAGCTCCTGCCAGCTGGAGGGGTTTGAGCACCTGCGTGTAGGAAACCCCGAGAGCGAGACCATCCTCAACTGGGGCTTACCGTCCTTGTTAATATACCCCAGAGAGCAATTCCTCAGTGTTGTGGTTTCGTGTCTTTTGATTTCGGATTCTGTGATGTGGTTCTGACATCTGTGAGGCAGTTGTCGTCATCTCTTTTGTGCCTCACGCGTAGAACGGCTCATTGGGCTGCTCCCGGAACAGGCATCGAGTCCAAGACTCTTCCAGAGTCAGGCAGGAGTTGCTGAGTACAAACTCCCAGTTCAAAACACCTTTGATTTTTCAAGTAATTCCCTGAGAAATTGCAGCGTGCTCGCTTTAGTCGAACAGGAGTTCTGAAAAACAGTCATAAGTCTGAAATTCCAAAAGTAACTTTCCTGTGAGATTCTCTGTACTGGTCATATTTACACTGAAGAGACTGTGAGTTACTACTGGTATCAGTGACTTTTCCGTAGGTCGTAATGGGTTAGTAGTTTGTTTTCAATATCTTTCCCATCTGTATATTAAGATAGGTATAAGGAGGTGCCTACTTTGCAGCGTTAGGTGCAGAAGAGGAGAAATTGCTTGCAAATGTACGGTAAAACTGCAACAGCAGCAAATTAACGATGTTCTGCCTCACTCCTTTACAGAGTGTTTTTCAGCCAGCCTTTTGGGGTTTTGGTTTTGAGGGTTTTTTGTGGAGAGGGCTTTCATTGCCTACCTAAGGAATCCAGAGCTCCAGCTTAAATCTCCGACCAACTGGGTTACCAGGAGGGTGCAACCCGGGTAATTCCTACACTCCTCCTTGCTTCGTAGGCGAGCAAGGGCTGTCTCCCCTCCGAGCGGTGTTCAAGCTGTGAGCCGGTGACAAAATGACAGGAAAATACGGTGCCGGTGGGACGTGTTGTGGTGTCTTGGTTTCAATGAGCTGAAATGTATCCTTGGGAGACGCGTTCATCCTTCCCGCAGACGGATCCGGTGGTGTCAGCCAGAAGGTGGTTTCTCAGAGTGAGCCCGTAGTCGCTTCCAAGCGCTGTCAGAACCAAGTTTGCTTTTCCCTGTGCTCTGCCGGGGCTGTTGCTGGCTGTGGCGTATTGAAAAGTGCAGCCTCCATGAATATCAAATCTTGGAAAGCCGTCAAGTTAATTCTTTTCCACTCGCCTTCAGTTCTGCCCATCTACATTAGTGTCTCAAACCTAAAAGCTCTTTCCAGGGTTGTTTAGCAGCCTGGAATTCAGACAAAAAAAAAAATAAAATAAAAGGTAGAACCCTTGCTCCAAAGTTCTGGATTCAAGGCTTTCTGTTGTGGGACAAAAAGCCAGAAGGGCGCGACCGATACAGGGCGGGGGACACAAAAAGGCCATGGGGACGTAGAGGTTAGAGATGATTAGGGACAGCTGGGTGTTTGGCGTTCGGTGTGGGATTTGGTAACATCAAAAGCACACAAATTAATGGGAAGCAGATTTTTGTAGGAGGCAAACAGTTGGTGGAAATGAGCTGAACGCAGTAGGGTCAAACTTGCTTTTTAAGATAATAGCTCAGCTACTCGCAACTGTGCTCCAAACCCTCCTTAAACATCAGTTTGCTGTTAGGTTCAGTGAGGTACGGCACGGTTAAAAGTAGTTTAAGGTCCAAAATTGTAAATTCCGTATTCTGCTGCGCGATCTACGGCTGTTTGCAGTTTTCCCTGCGCACATCAAAATATGCATCATGATCCTCTTGTTAGTTAGACCAGGATAAATCAGGAGTAAATCTACTGGCATCGACAGAATTAGCATAACGAGAAGGAATAAAAGCCCCATATCATTGCTTCTGCTGTGTATATAGAGAGTAATATGTATTCATTTTACATATTTATATGGAAACAGCCTCAGTTATTTGTTTCTGTATTATAGGTTCGGTAAAGGTAAAGGATTTAAGGTTGTTGTTGCTGTTTCTAATACAATTAAATACTGAAGAATTACGGTGGGATACAAGCTAAACAGAACCACTTCCTTGAAAGTTAAAAAAAAAAGAAGACATATTTATGCTGAAGCTGTAGCAGGGACATTTCTGATAGGAGAGTGAACTGCGTTTACACCCTCCAAGGGTATAAAACCCCAAGATCTTTTAATATGTTTGTTAAAAACCAGATGTGTTTGTGCTCAAGCTCTGAAGGAGGCATTTCTGATGCCGGAGTCAATGGCTGTTAAGGTGGATTTGATAGAAGCATTAAAGATGCTTTGTGTTCAGAGACTTTCCCGTTAAGGAAACACCTCTGGGAAAATGCAGAATAGTTGCAGTTAATTTCAAATCGACGCCAGAGCTGGGTTGGACTCATGGTTGCAGTTGAGTTTCTATGAAGGCAAGGCTCACCCTGCTGCTCTTAGGGGATTTAAGTGCATCCCCTCTTGTAGCGGTCTGCCTCTCGTGAGGTTCAGCTTCTGAGCTGGTTTTATCCAAAGTGCCGGAGATACCTTGCTAATCCAGAAAGGGTCCAGCTTGACATTGAGCTGCTATGTTGAAAAGAAAAGAAAAAACAAGTAATAATTACAAAATAGACGTACATTTTCTGAGTCTTCTGTATGATTGGGATATATGGGAGCAGGGCAGGGAAATACGACGAATTTCACCTTCATCCCCCAAAATGTAAAGCCAGCATTACTATTAGGGACAAAGCAGATTTTCCTTAAGGGGAACCTTCTTTAGTAGCACAGAGCCCTTGTTTCCCTTATCTGGGCAGGCCGAGGGCTCAGGAGACAAATGCCCTTCATTTCACTACGCCAAGAAGTTGCTGCTGTTATGTGGGTTGGATTATGTAAACGGTTCTTCAGTGCCACAAAAGATTGGTCTGTCAAAGCTCGGTTTGTGTTAATTAGTAAACGCGCGTTTTAATTTTACATGTGGAAGTAGGTCCGCGCGCCTCAAGAAGAGGAAGCTCGATTTAGTGATGCTACTCCTCATAGCTAAGCCAGTGGCTGTGGGGTGTTTATTGTTTATATCAGTCACTGAATCATGCAAATAGCAAACACAATACATTATTTAATTTTAATGGGGCTCTTAAAAACTAAATAGAAGTCAGAGTTGCTGCTCCAGGAGATGTTGGAGTCATTGCATGCTTTGAATAGCAGCTCAGCAATCATCAGAAGAACAAATAAACAGATACATTTAGAAATTGAGAATAAACCAGTCCTACTCCCTGCATGTGTTTGCTGAAGTTCTGGTCGCCCCACCCTTGAGAAGGTTTGGTACAACTGGAAAACGGGGAGAAGAGCCATGGGAGGATCAGAGCTGTACGTGGAAATGAGCAACATCCTGCTCCTCCTCGAAGAGACGGCCGAGGGGGCGATGGGCTGAAATCTGTAACGTTACAAAACGCCCTTGCGAGGGCGAGTATCGCAAACCATTTCTCACAGTGCTGAAGGGGTAACATCATTTTAGCCAGATCAGTTAAAAAGTCCATAAAATCTAAAACAGGTTGAGCAGAAATGCCTGAAAACAAATTTCAGCTGGTTACAGTTCTACAAAAGAAGGTCCTTGCTGCCATAACGTCTCAGTTTACCAGTCTCTAAAAATCCCAAGAGTCTTCCCGTACATTTTTGGCATGTCAGCCCTTCAGGAACAGAAATATATTTTCTATAGCGTGTAAGGAAATGCAGTCAGAACAGGACTCTACATACTGCTTAGGTTGAGATGGAGATTTATTTAGTCAGAATAATCCAGCGCGGGCTAAGATTGCCACCAAGTTAGTTTGGTAGACAACAGAATATTGATTCCGTAACTCTACTAATTATATTAGCATATCTACGTCTCAGGCTTGGGTAAACACGGATACAAAGGGAGAGTCAGGGATAGGAGGGATTTGCAGTGGTTTGTTTTCACGGTGAGTGTTGAATGGGACAAGGTTTTTCCGGAATGCACTTTGTGGCCGTTGCTTTTATGCAAAATGTATTAACAATTAATAATTGCTTCTGAGAGGGCGTGGGTGGGGGGAAGAGAAGTTCCTGTTGTTTGCCATCATTAAGGTTGCTCATCAAACAAATATTCATGTTCGGGAGAGCGTGAAGGTTGCGGTGCTGCAGCATGGGGACCTTGGCTTGGGTAAAGTAGAGCTTGTGAGAGGAGAAAAGATGCTGTGGCTTGATAATGGCATTTACCGCTATTTGAAAGGTCTGATTTCTGTAAAAGGAAAGGGGAAAGTAATTGGTTCTTCTTTTTTGCCTCGGAGAGCATCCTGCAGCCAGCCACATTGATTGCAAAGGTCCCTTTAACCGTCAACGGGACCAGAATTAATTGTTTTGTATTACCTGAGCTCTGGGTCTCAGGCCAGGATTGTCCTCTTCTCCCTAGTGAGTAGCAACAGGACAAGAGGGAACAGGTTCAAGTTGCACCAGGGGAAGTTCAGATTGGATATCAGGAAAAACTTCTTCACCGAAAGGGTGGTGAAGCACTGGAATGGGTTGCCGAGGAAGGTGATGGAGTCCCCGTCCCTGGACGTGGTTAAAAAACGGTTGGATGTGGCACTTGAGGAGATGGTTTGGTGTTAGGGTGGTGCAGAGCTGTAGGTTGGACTTCATGATCTTGAGGTCCTTTCCAACCTTGATGATTCTACAATTCTCTGAGCTTGATCAAAACGGGGCTTTGTAGCAAAGCAGCCCTGGCTCCAACAAGCTGAGCCATTTAACTAGTGGTTAATGGCGAGCTGACCTTCCCTCCCTTGGTGTGCAGCCAAAAAAGCAGCAATATTTGTCTTCCTGTAGTTTCTCTCTAATGCACTTGCGTGTTGGAAGGTTTGTGAGGGGTTCAACCTGCCAATGGAGAGACAGTTGACTCAACAGAGTCTCTCAGAACTCATGGAAGACCAGGCAAGTGGTTTTTGTGTGCAAGTCTTTTGGTACTTTTCTGTCCGAAATTGGCGTCACCTTCTAATGTTTATTATTTTATGAGGGGATGAGGGCTCTGAGGCTCTTCCGCAGAGCAGGAAATAGCTGGGTGTAATTGCTGGCTGGATTGGTCTTGCCAGTTGCTTTTGGGTTTTGATGTGAGCTTTATCGCAGGGTAAGGAATAGGGAGGGGAACATCACAATTACTAATGGATACTTAAATAACATCCCCCTGGTTTTGTGTATGTGGATGGGAGAACACATCGGTGAAAGAAAAATGTTGTATTTGTTACTTAAACTGAGGTGACGCCCAGCGGACTCATTTTTTCCCCAAGGACCCTTTTGTTTCTGTCCCTTGTGTTGTAAACTTTTCTCCCCAAAATTCATACGCTTCCAGCAACTGCATGTATCGCGAACGGAATGTGAATTATTGGTGCTTCGTTCTGGTTTTAGGCTTAGGTTACTGTATGGTTTGAGTGTTTGGGGTGTTTTCCCAGATTATCTAGAGTGGCCCGTGTAGGAAAATAAAGAAGTTGGAGTGCTAGTATTTGTAGAGCAGGCTGGGTGGAGAGTGTTGTGGCAGCAGTCTTGGAGAAGTGAGCTGGAAACCAAAGTTTTCTTGCAATGGAATATCTACCAGCTGGATGCTGAAGGAAAAGGACGAAGACGACTCCCTCGAAAAGAAGATTGAAGGGACTGAATGCCAGTCTGTCAGCAGAGCCCGAGCGCGAGAACTGTCATCGCGCCGCTCGTGGACAAATTCACGTGGCGTCAGGTGTGCCGGGAGAGCTGTCGGTCACGGCAGCGAGTGGCAGCAGAGCCCCCGCTGAAAGGACATTTGGTGAGGAGCTGTGTATTTATTATTTTTCCATCGTGTTGCAATGCCGAGGACCCATTTGCAAATGGGAGGGAAGAAAGAGACAGTCCCCCCTTTTGTCAGGCAAAACCCATATGGTGGGGGCTACAACCCAGCTCTTCTCTAACCTGCAGCCGTTTTCTTTCGGCTAGATAAATATGTGTTTAAATAATGCATCCTACTGGACTTTTTTTTTTTTTTTAATGTTTCCTTTGACAACTGAATGTTTCCATTATGCCCAATAAACATCTTGGAGACTGACCTCTTCCTGCCCTAAATGCACATTAAGCCCACGTTTTCCTTCGTGTCACCTTCCGAAGGCAACAATGCCGCTCTTCATTATTCGCAGCACTTACTAGAGGAGACGCTTTTTTTTTCCCCTTAGAACTTCATAAAAATGTTTTAGTTGCCGACCACAAAGCCGCATGAACAACGATTGCAGAGGAGTGCTGCGAGCTTTGATGTCGGAGCTGTTCTGCTTTCAAAGGGCACGGCAGCCTGTCAATGGCACATTCTCTTCTGCCGTCGCAATAGGAAGAGGCCGCGTTGCTTTGTGTTCTATTCGAGTAAGGGTTTGGAGCTGAACTTACGACATACCTGTAGTACAAAAAGGAAAAGGGTAACCATGTTGACTACTGTCCGACTGGCAGGCGCCGCCGCTGCCACCACCCGACCTCGCCGGGCCGTGGTAGCTTGTTTATAACAAGGGGGTGAGGGCTCTGAGGCTCTTCCTCGGAGCAGCGAGGGTTGCGTCGAGGCAGCAAATAGCTGGTTATAATTGCTGTCTCTGTTGGTCTTTCTGATTTACTTTGGGGCGTCGATGCTTCATCCCATGAAGTGATGTCGTCATGTACTACGTGAAGTGATGTAGTCGTGTATTACGTGAAGTGATGTCGTCATGTACTGCGTGAAGTGGTGAGGTCATGTACT
>NW_009716668.1:114680-119413 GCF_000703405.1 Apaloderma vittatum
AAGTGGTAAGGTCATGTACTACGTGAAGTGATGAGGTCATGTTCTTCATCCCAGGATAAAGAATAGGGAGTGGAGCGGCATAATTACTGGGAAACTAATGAATCCTTAAATAACCTACCCCTGAGTTTGTTTACGTGGGTGGCAGAACACAGAGGCCAAAGGAAATGGTTGTGTTTATTAAACTGAGGTGACACGGAGAGTACTCATTTTTTTCCCCAAGGACCCCGTTGTTTGTGTCCCTTCTGTTAAGTATTGTGATTATTAGTGAATTACAGCAGCTGCTGTGAGCACAGCCCCGCTCCGCCAGGCACCAAGAGCGGCTCCAGTTAAGGAAGAGTCGATCACCAGAACGTTTACAGGGCCTTATAGGAAAGTGCTTTTTATTTGATAAAGGATAAAACCAGTTGAATTTGATGGAGGTGAAATAAAAGGCCATTTGTTGGGCCTCAGAAACAATATGTTTCACTTTTCTGAAGTGCAAGACCATCTGTAATGGACTTAATGGCCCTTGATCTGCAGCACTGGGGCCAGGCCTTAAGATTCTGAGACTTGTAAAGCTCTTTTCAGCGTGCCTCCCTTCCCCAAAAAAGTCTTTTGTCAATGTGGTCCTTGGGATTGGCAGTATTTGGGCCATATCACCCAAGAGAGGCCTGCAGCTCGGTATTGAATTAGCGTTAGTCCTCGCCGAAAGTCCAGCAGAAAATTAACGAGTTAGGGAAACAGACAAATAGTAAATAAAGAACTATTCCAGAATTGTTTAACATCTGTATCAAATATGCTAGATGAGCAGCAAAGCTGGTTCTCCCAACAACTGGCACAGAGAGCTGAGAAAAGGGCCGGAGCTGCCGGGGTCGAAGCTCCTCCACAGGGTGAGTCACAGGTTCAACACCGTCGTGAACCTTCCTTCTCCGCAAAGGCCACGGCAAGAGGCACCGGAGCAGAAAGAGGTGAGCAGGAATGTGCTTGCAGGAGTGAGGCAGGAGGCATCCGGGGCCAGAAAACAGCACAAAGCAATGACCAGAAACTCCATCTAAATATTTAATTAATGTAGAAAACTCATCACTCGCTTTGCTTGAAGAGTAGAGCGCTAAGGAGGCACAGGCGTGCGCTGAGGTGCAGTAAATTCTCATGGCTGTTTCTAGATGAATCTGGGAGGGAGTACGTGCTGGGATGGTATCCCGGCTCTGTCGGGACACAATTCTCAGGTGGGGTTATCTTAGAGACCAAAAGTCCAGCTCTTAAGCTGACAGCTTTAACTCTTCTCTCTGTTTCCTTGTCTTTTTTGGTAGGAATAGCAATAGCTGTCTGCGTTAAACCCTTTGATGTAGGTATTTAACTCTCCGGATTGCCTTGGGGGAGTTCTTTGACCTCTATTTATTTATCTGTAAAGTGAGGGTAATGATATCGGCTCATCTCGAAGCAGCAACGCAAGACTTATCTGAATAATGATTGCAGAGCCCTTGGATGAAAGGTGCAGCACAAGGGCAAACAGCTGATGTTTGTTCTCCTTGCTGCCGTGGTTTGACTTACGAACGTGCCAGCCTGAAAACACGCTCTGTATAAAATTTTTGCCAAGACCTGAAGGGTGAGCACTGGCGAGACGGACAGTGAATCAGTTTGTTGGCATTATTACCCGTGCTTTGCTGGGTAGTAGGTCTCATATCATGCGAGTCTGAATTATTTCTGATTTCCGAACATAAACCATGCCACCAGTGTGAACGGGGTGGGGGCGATCATTTGGCTCCCGAAATGCCATTCTGTTAGCAACTTAAAAACACTATTACACATATTGTTAAAGGCTGTGGAGCAGTGGCCAGTGCTTTATGCTCTTTTTTACAGATCATTGAGATAAATTGCCGTTCTTGCATTCCACATCCGTCTTCATACACCTGTTGTTGTCCCTTGTTTGCTCCATCCTCAGTTTGGGGCAGACCCAATGATTTTTCCACATTTTTTTACCCATTTCTTGCTGCAATTACTGTGAAATCATTCTTTTCAGCCTCCCTCTTTTCTGCCTCTTCACCAGAGGAACGCGCGCCGTGGCCTGGAGTCACGACGTCACTTTTGTTCTCTTTGTAGTTTGGGTTGAAGAGACGGGAAAGGAGCCGAGGGGTCTGAACAACCGCCGAGGCAATGGCACCCACCGCTCACACCAGAGATGCGGCAGGGCTCTGCTCATCGCAGATGTGGCTAAACTGGATCTGCTCTGGGAGTTCATGGGACCAGACTGGAGCTGATTTGATAGAAATCCTCTGAAATACATGTTGTGGACACCGTGTGCTGAACCCCAACCCTTGTGCTCGGCGGGTTTGCTCGCGCTGGGCTGTATCGCTTACGAATACACACACAGTCACGAGGGAAGTCATTTAGGGATAAAAGATCTGTATTCATGTATTTAGCTCGTGGAAAAATCTGTCCCTCAATCTGTGCATCAGTTTAGAGATCTTCTTCTTGTTTGCTGTTTTTCCTTTCTCCCACCCTTCATCTGTCACGCCTGTCTGGAGTACAAGCTCTTCAGGGCAAGGACTCGCTGAACGCATGAGCGTTGGTTGCCACCGCGCAGCTTCAGGTTGTGTCGAGGCCTCTGGGCACCGCAAATAAACAACAGACTTTGGATGGCGAGAGGCTTATTTATCTTTCTATATTTCTTCTCCTGGTCTGTTGCGCCCTGGTGCAGGTAGAGATCAGGTCAAGATCGCCCGGATCTTAGAGGTGAACCGGGTGTTGGTGTTTGTTCTGGGTGGCTGTAGACCTGTCGGAAGGAAAGATCTGCTGCAGAAATTCGTTAATGGTTACAGCCCCGTGATCCACCAGGCCAGCAGTGCACCCAAGTAATACAAAGTTGAATTATTTAGCCCTTCGCTGATCCCCTCTGACACGTCGGAGTTACCTTTCCCAAACGGAACGAGCTTAAAAATGTCGGAGTAGCTGGAAACCGTTTGGCTCGTGCTTGGCTGCTCGAGAGGTTGTTCGAGCGTGCTGTCTCTTGTTGACGCGGGCTGCGGATATTTCTCACGGCAGCTCCTTTGGTTTTCAAAATCGAGCTCACGGGGCAGATTTTGTTTTCCAGCAAGGCTCTTTGAACCTGGTTCTTTTCATTTACACTCCATCGCTGCCGCCGGGCTCCAGCACAGAGACAGTCCAAGTGGGCAACAGCTATTTTTGCTTATTAATGTTCATCTCGTCAGCACGGGACTGCTTTGTTTGGCTTTCCCGAAATGCCACAATCTGTGGAGCGAGCTAGCAGGCACCAAAGTCCATGTACTCTACAGCCCTCTCCTGGCTGGATTCAATAGTGCTCAACTCAAGGCTCCGTTTCTGTTTGTCTGAATGCATCTGAACCCTTTTTTTTTGTTTTTCAGAGCTGGTCTCTGGTCAGATTTACACATCAAGCGCCGTTTGCCGGTTATTACAGCTTTGGCTCTTGCCAGCTGACAGCTGGCGTAGAGGGGCCAGTGGGGACCTTGACACAGAGCGGTCCCAAATCTCTTCCCTCCTGAACCTCTGGCTGGAGAGGCTCTTGGTGCTCCGAAATGGGGCAAAATCAAGAAGGCTTACCCATCTCTATCTCCACAGAGAAAAGTTTGGAGATCGGTCCTTTTCACTGCTTCTTCACCATCTTGACCACTTGGTCTCCGTGCCAGTTCTCAGTGGGGTGGCTGCTAAACCTTGGTCTCTCTGTTTTTTCTCTGTAGTTGCTGTGCTCTCCTCTGGTGTTACACAGAGACTGTTTGGAGGATTTAGCATGAGGTTTGCTTCGGTTTGTCTCTTTTTTTTTTTTTTCCTAACATCATCCAGACATTCTTTTCTGTTTTAAAAGTGTCCCTAAACTACTGTTGCTCAATAATTATTTCCATTGTTTTTGCTTTCCTGGGGTAATTGAATTGATCCGCTTGGTTTTGTAGCAGCAAAGATTGCTAAGCCAAGAATATTTTCTAACCCATCTTTCGTCCAGTTTTCTTGGGGATTCTGAATATGTCTTTACTGATGATTTCCCTGCATATTTTAAAGCTTGCCCAGAGGAATGAAAAAGTCATTTCTTTTCTGTAGAGTACTAAGAAATAATACTATCATTGTGAAATGCCCTCGCCTGCGATGCTGGACAGTCTTGCATGAATTTTCTGCTTGCTTGATCTCTGATGTACGACAATTCTATAGCTCGGGACTGAAGCACGGACCCATGTTTGTTATTAATTTTGTAATGCTGTGTAACTGTGCAAGTCCCTGCCCTGCCTTTCCTCTTCCTCCTGGTTGCCATTTCAGGAGCCTGCTGAGAAAGCCGCCCGGTGCTGTTGCTGCATCCCTCCTTTTGGCAAGTGCCACGCTCGCGGGCGAGCAGCGGCAGAGCCTGCCTGCCCTGTCGCAGCAGAAGGGGCTGTAGGGGTGCAGTGAGCCACCGTAGCAGTTCGCAGCCAAGGGGCTCGAGGCTTTTTATGAGCTTTCATTTCAGGCATTTGTCTGGTTTGATATGGGTGGGTGGGGAGTGAACTACAGAGCTGTACCTACCGGTAATATTGTTATAGCTAAGCGGACTGGTAGCCTCTGAGGTTCTTCAGGTAGAGAGAATCATAGAATTGTAATTGCCAGGGTTGGAAGGGACCTTAAAGATCACCCAGTCCCAGCCCCCCCGCCATGGGCAGGGACATCCCCCACCAGCTCAGGCTGCCCAGAGCCCCATCCAACCTGGCCTTAAAAACTCCCAGGGATGGGGCTGCCACCCCCTCTCTGGGCAA
>NW_009716668.1:119615-119988 GCF_000703405.1 Apaloderma vittatum
CCGCCGCCCCCACCACCGGCGCTCCCCCAGCCTCTGAGCATCCTCGTGGCCCTTCTCCGGCCACGCTCCAGCACATCCAGATCTTGCTTGTGCTGTGTTTTTTCCTCGGCACAGCATCACCCCTCTGGTTAAGGAATTGAACTCGCTCTCCCATCGCAGCTTGTGGGTTCGCTGGGGTTGGGAGCTGGGAAGGGAGCCGAGTGTTTATTCCCCATCGTTCCTAAGCCAGGCTGTGTCCCGGGGTGAAGGTGCACTCCGGCCACTCCACCCTCTGCTGCCTTCAAGCCTTCACAGAGCCCCAACACCGGCTCCTCCAGCCCCAGGCAGCGCATCGCCCACAGCCACGCACCCTCCCGCTGGGTCGTCAACCTTG
>NW_009716668.1:120019-128349 GCF_000703405.1 Apaloderma vittatum
TAAATTATTTTCTCTCCGTAAACCTAAAGTAGTCATTTCCCTCCAGCCCTACCCTACTCTACCTTAATTTATGGTGCTGCAAGATGCAGAGGCTGTTCCTTAACCTTTCGGTGAAGACGACGGTGGTTATATAAATCCTCGTCCCAATCTGAGTCACTCAGCTGTACCTTTTGGAAGCTGGGGGCTGCGGTTTCCTCTCGGCGTGGGCAGGCTGCTCCCGTCAGCGCTAATGGCAGCGACACGCGCACATCAGGAGGAGAAGCTGTCCCTTCTGCTGCTGGATTCGTGCTCTTGCCACTGCGTTTGTGCCACCGTGCGCACCGATCCCTCTGCTCAGAGGCAGTGGAGGCAATTAAAATCTTGTAATTTCTCATTAATAGAATTCTGCTGAGACATTCAATATAACAGGAGCTCCCTCCCGTGTCCAGGAAGGTCTGTAGTGCCGGTGGTTCCTTTCTTCTCTCCCGCTGGGGTGAATTTCCCTCACTGTTTTCTCAGGAGAGATGAATAGTTCGTTGAACTTGTGCTTGCTTTCCAGTCGTGATCTTCTGCTTGCTTCTCTTTTAGTTTAAGACATTCCTGATCAGCCGCTCTGGATGATGATGGTCTGATGATCTGATCCCCAGATCAGGTGAAACACCAAGAGTGAGAACATTGTCTGTCTTCTTTCTTTATTTTTTTGGCCAGTTATTCTTTCGTTTTGCACCCATTTCTGTAGGGAAGGGCCCTTTTAAATGACTGAAGGATGACTGAAGAATGAAACAAACGCTCTGTTCTTTGGTCAGTGCCATAATGTTGAGCATTGGATTTTAAATTATGACAGAGAAGGACTCTCCTGTTAAAGCTTGTTGGGGATGCAGGGGCTGGATGCTATCTGTATATTTAATATTGCCATGTTAAATGGAATTACTGCTGATTATAAAAGTGGCTCTAAGCATTTTTTTGGTCAAAAATGGGTTGAGACTATCATCTGACTCCAGCCAAAACCTTTTGGGAATAGTATAACTCGATAACATAGAAGGAAGAGCTTCAGTTTCTTTTATCAGCTTGATAAGGCACCCAGGATCTGTGTCTTCTAGCACTGGTGTGAGTTTTAATCATAAACCACCATGTTGCCTTGTTTGTGCCTACTCATGTCTTAAGGACAAAATATTGGGCAGTTTGAGTCATGTTTCTCCAGCCTCAGGAAGTACAATTTTGGTCTCTTGGTGCACAGAATCCATGTAGAACTTCAAATAGTATTTAAAAATCCTCAAAGAAGCCATCAATTCCTGGGTAGCTCTTTTGCACACTATAAATTCTAGGCAGATCTAATGAAAAGGCAGCATTTTAATACGAGACAAAGACTTATTTCACTCATTCTCCAGCGCCTTCCTTCGTCACTGTGGCAGCAACATTAGCAGATGTTCGTATTAAATACTGTACTTATTTATTGTGTGGAGCAGGCTGCCATCTTTATGATCGCTGCATGCAAAAACAGCTCTGCCTTTTCCCTTGTTGCCATCACTCTTTTTCGATGGGGGCGATGCGCTCCATTTCCCAAATTGCTCGACCTGGAGCCTCTGAGGATGCTTCAGGCTCTTAAATACAGAAGGTCCAGCTCCGTTTCAGACCTGAAATACCGATAGTTTAGAGAGCTGACTGAAGCTGGGAGTGGTTGGAGGTCAGGAGGATGCTCTGTGTGAAGTTACAAACTCGTCGTTGACCTCTGCTCTTTCTTCTTGCTCCCTCGGAGACTTGGCCGGGTGGACCTTTGACTTGTCCTGGCAGGTTAAGTACAAAAGGTCTGCGCTTTGCAGCAGCCCTTAATGCATCGCGTAGGGAGCGGAGATTCCTGGCGAGAAGGAACCTTTTTCAAGTGGTTAAATGCAAGCTGAGCTGCCTTAGAAGAGGCTGCGTTTTTGAAGGTGTATTTAGGTACCCAAAGATACGGAGAGGCACCCAAAGATACGGAGAGGCACCCAAAGGGATTCGTTCGCATCAAGGTAGTTACTGCTACCACATCCTGCGTTGCCTTTGAAAAACTAATCTTCTGTCCCTGAGCAATGTAAAAGGGTTTTTTTGAGCCAACAATTCCTATTTTGAGACATCAGTTCCTATTGAATTCTATAGGAAATTGTCCTAATAGCACTGAAAGCAATATTAATGGCTTTCCAATTAGAATATCTGGATAGTTTGTTTATTTTTATCGGTGCTCTGCAGCGGAAAATCGAAGGTTACCATGAGCCTCGCTTCTACGTTTTTGTCAGTGGGCCTTTCTGGCAGGAACCAGTTACTCCCTAAAAAAAACCCCAAACACATAAAAGTGATTTGAAAGAAAACATTTTGACCAAAAGAACAATAACAAGGGTTAAATGACTTTCTTCTTTCTGGGAGTTTCCCTTAGGGAAACCTTTTCATTCCCTGACTGCAAGCTCTGATGGGGCCATGGAGGGAGCAGTGGAATGTGTCTGATTTTTCTCCTGGTCTCTAGGAAAGCTCCCTCAGTTAAATAGTCCCTCGAGAGGGTCCCTCTTAAAGGGAAGAGGTGTTGGTGTGATTGGGTGGAAGGATTAGGAAGTTATCTGTCGGGAGGGAAAGGAAAGCTTAAAATCCAGCTCCCAGTGTCAGTGGAACCGCCAGGGTGATCTTCTACGGGGGTTTAAAACTCTGCAAGAATAAATGCAAGAATAAACGATACAATTCTGTCTTTACGGCATGCCCTTCGAAAAGTTGGTGAGTATTTTAATGCCACGTGAGAAGTTAATAGGTAGATTTTAATTGACTTTGGTTTATATGTGATCAGTCAGTTTTGCAGAGCGTTATACAATCCCGCATAGCCATAAGCTCCTTATTAACATGAAATATAATTTATTAGGTTAATATGCTTGTAATCATAGCTAATACAGTGCTGTTTTTTTAATTCCTGTAGTTACTGCCAGTTAACTTTCTATGAACTATAAGTAGACCTTTGATAGGACGTGCAAAAATACCTGGTGGCTGCACTGGCTTCTGCTCCGTCTCTCCTGACCTTTATTTTTCATACTGAAACCTCTCTTCCGGCAGTTTGTGTCAATTTGGGGGCGATCCCATTTCCCCAGCCAGAAATAGAAAAAATCAAGTAAGACGAATGACCCACCTGCCAGTCGTTTGCAGCATTTAGGCTCCAGATTTCCACCGATACCGACTTCTTTCACTGGGACGTGGTCCTAGAGCCCTGCCAAGCGCAACCTGTGCTCTCTGCATGTGTCCGTGCATGTGCAAGAGCTTAGGAGTTGAAAATATTCCCCATCCCTGTGGAAGCCCAACTTTCTGTGTTTAGCAGCACATCCTCGATTTCTTGGAGAGAACTGGTAGGTACTGGTGGTATCGTGATGCTGATGATCTTAAGGCGATGGGCTTGGTCCTCCCCGGGCTGAGGCTTCCTCCTTGTCCCTCATCTCCCAGGGGGTCGTTAATATGGGGGTTTTTTTTAGAAATTTATGGAGGAGGCAAGGAAGCAGTTTCTGTCTAAAGCAGGAAGGAAATGGAACATGAAATTGCAGGAGATTGATTGTGGGAATCGGTTCGGGCTGCCCAAAGAGCCTTGCTCCGAGCTTCGTGCCTGCTGTCGGCGCAGCAACCTTGGGCAAAGTTCCCAGTGGGATCTGTAACTCTTAGAAAACCTGGGCTAATTAAACATTTTGAAGGCCTTCAGACAAAAATCAAGTCGACAGTGTTTCTGGAACGCTCAGATGTCACGCAGGCAACCTCGGTGAAAACAGTACTCATAAAAACCTCCTGCCAGAGCACTCAGACTGCTGAGGTCTGAATTTTTTAATAAACAGATTTTGATTATTTTTTTGTCGTCAGCATGAGAATTACCTTAGGATACACGAATTTCAGAACAAAAGGCTTATTTCAGAAAACAGCCAGGCACTTTTGTGTTTGTTCCAGCTGGAGACAGAGGAAAACACAAACCCATTCATATTTCAGAACGAACTTCAGGGTCTGCATTTGTTCCTTTTAGTGGCTTTAATAGGAAGTGTAGGGTTCTGCGTTTTCCTGAATAGGAATGTTTTCCTGAGCTGACTCCAAAGGGATGTTCCAGGGTTGTTCACTGTGATTTTTTCAGCAAAGTAAAATCCCCTGGAATTGTTTATACCAGCCATATCTGCCTAATGTGCCCAGTCAATCTGTCTTGAAGGTGAAGCTGTGCGCTTCACTAATCGTAAAGCTGCGATACTATATCTTGCTTATTTTTACTCTAAATTATGATAGGGTTTTAAATGAACTCTGAATTTGATTTATCAACAGCTATGATGCTAATGCAGCAATGAAGCCATGGTGTTCTGAGACTAAATATTAGCACTAATGAGAAAACATAGCTTCCGTGGTTAGTACCTCATGAGTTTCCACTGCATATGGCCAACTTCTGAAGTTACACGTAATTTAATCGTGTATTCATTAACTAGGCAAGGGTTTACACATAAATCAGTTTACCTGGATTAAAGAGTACCAGCAAATGCGAAACCAGATCATGTTCTCAGCTGCCTGAGAGTGTTCATGGTTCATTTCTGGTTTTTTAGAAGGAAAATATGTCTGCTGCAAGACAGCATTGTTGTCCTACTACATTTTCCACCAGGGTGAACGGAGCAGGTCTGGAGCTTTAAAAACAGAACATTCCTTCTCTTTGAAAACAAAAGCGACAGAATTGAAGACGTATAAACTGCAGTGTCTAAACAGTCAGTGTACAAAGCCAAGATGCCCAGACTGAGACAGCTGCAGCAGTCTGGTTCTCAGAAGGTACATCATCTCTAGTGCTGGCCTTCAGGTTTTAGGTTCTTGCCAAAGCAGTTACTTGTCTGAGGATCCTGTGACAGTTTGTGCCCTTATACCAGTCTCCTTTCAGGCAAAAAAAAATAAAGCCTGCTCCGTCAACAAGTCAAAATGCAAGGTCCTGCACCTGGGTCGGGCTAATCCCAGGCACAAATAGAAACTGGGCACAGAACGGGGTGAGAGTAGCCCTGAAGAGCAGGATTTGGGGGTGTTGATAGAGGAGAAGCTCAACATGAGCCGGCAGGGCACTCATCAGCCCAGAAGGCCAACCGCATCCTGGGATGGATCAAGAGAAGCGTGGTCAGCAGGTCAGGAGAGGGGATTCTCCCCCTTTACTCTGCTCTTGTGAGACCCCACCTCGAATCCTGCGTCCAGTTTTGGTGCCCCCACCATAAGAGGGACGTGGATCTGTTGGAGTGTGTTCAGAGGAGGCCACAAGGATGATCCAGGGGCTGGAGCAGCTCTGCTACGAGGACAGGCTGCGGGAGCTGGGGTTGTTCAGTCTGGAAAAGAGATGACTTCGGGAGGACCTAAGAGCTGCCTTCCAGTACCTGAAGGGAACCTACAGGGAGGCTGGGGAGGGACTTTTGACAAGAGTGTCCAGCGATAGGACAAGGGGAAATGGGTTTAAGTTGAAGGAGAACAGATTTAGATTGGATCTTAGGAAGAAATTCTTCAGTCTGAGGGCGGCAAGACTTTGGAATAAATTGCCCAGAGATGTTGTGGCTGCCCCCTCCCTGGAGATGTTCAAGGCCAGGTTGGACGGAGCCTTGAGTAGCCTGATCTAGTTGAGAGGCGTCCCTGCCTGTGACAGGGAGGTTGGACTAGATGATCTCTAAGGTCCCTTCCAGCCTGGGCCAGTCTATGATCCCAACGTGATTTCCCTCCGGAAGCCGTGCTGTGTTTGTCAGTCCCTCTTTCATCTGCTTGTTGCTAATTCTGGTAGTGAGTCACTTGGACATTCATGACCATTCATGTTTCTCCAGAAAGAATTTCCTTCTCTGCAGGATAGTGAATGGTGGGAGATACTTCTTCAAAACATGAAGAAAAATCCTGTAATGTTTCCAACATGAAATGGATGTGTTCCCAAAACCTGTGTTTCCCAAATTTGATTTGATGGTTTACCAGGAAATTATTTCAACCTGGAACTGCTAGTGATCAAATCTTGCGGGACTGCAAGTGATTCTGTGCGAGGTGGGTCATTAATCTTATTCGATATTTGTATTTCTGGCTGGGAAAATGGGATCCCCAAAACTGCCAAGTCTGTTGCTGCAAACGCAGAAAAAAATACTTAAGCAGGAGTTGCAGAGAATATGAAGAACATGGTTTTCTGTTAAACTCTCTTGGCATTACTTGATAGAGAGGTGTCATACCTTAGAGTTCACATCAAGCCTGAATTTCAGGTCGTTTGAAGTGCCCTGTTAAGGCAGCGCAAGCAATTAATAGTGTATGAGGGTGTTTAACATATTGCAAGAGGTAGTAGCCAGAGAAGAGGATTGTAGGAGTAAGGTCACTTGGTATTCACTGAGGCCCCAATCTATCGTTCTTTAAAGCTCGCTGGGTTCAGTGGCTCTGTGGAAAGGTTCCATCTTTACTGACGGACTTTCCAGGTTGCGGCATAAGAATTTTTACTGAAGTTTTGGTAAAGATCTAGGTTTTAATGGCTGCGCCTACAAGAAGCAGAAGTCTGAGCTGGATTCTTACCACTGACATTTTTTAATAGAACTTTCTTGTGTAATGATAATCAGAAATCTATAGAATAAGTTAGCTAATTGATCTCCCGCTATTTCTCACATCTGCTGATCAAAATTCAGTGCAGTGGAAAAAAAAAATTAAGAAGGCAAAACACCTGAATCAGAACATAAGTGTGTATTTGCATGTGGGAATGACTAAGGGCCTCGCTGCTGTTGAATGATCGAGGACCAGTGGACAGGAACGGTTGAGAAATACCTTTTTTAAGCCGGCCAGAGTGCCACTGAATTTCAGGTAAACTCGAGTTAGTCTGGCAGGTTTGGAAGGTGGTCGTAGCGCTGCAGCACGGCTGCCGAGCTGTTAACCTCTCCAAAGTCAATTCGACTGCGAAAGGCAGGATTTGCATTCTTAAATATCCACCGCTGAATCTTTTATCTTCTTCCCCTAGCTGGGGATTTATGTAAATTTTGCTTGTAATAGGACCTTTGTTTGAAGTGGGTGGCTGCCGAGATGCAATGTTTATTGCGTTTAGAGTGAAGCTCTACAGAGGTGTGGACTTGAGGAGTCAATAGGAGCTGACTAATCCAACACATTAGCCCCAAACCCGTACAGAGCGAGCTTACTGAGCAGCGGAGTCAAGGCTTTCTTCAGAGTCATTCACTGACTTAATCAACTATCTCCAGATGGGCAGTTCGGTCACTTTTTGTAAGGCATTAGAGCAGAAGACAATCCCATTTCTGCCATATGTGGGCTAAAACCACAAAACTCTATCACGTGTCCATCAGTGAGTCACTTTTAGAACTTAAAAGAGCAAATACGAGAAAACGCTGGGAGCAGCCACAAGCATCATCTGCGGTTAAAGGTCTTGGCACTCCGTGTCCCACCCCTGAGCTCCACGAGGTGCACTAGCCCAGGCTGTCGCAGGGCGTCACCATGAACGAGCACGCGAACCCAAGAACTCAATCCGATGTTGTGGCAGGTTACGTGAAAGAAAGTTTTGTTTTCCGTCTGTTCCGTTTCTGTGTGAGCAGCTCTTTTATCTTCATTCACTATTGAACGTGAGTGGAGAGCGACAGGACGAGGGGAGATGCATTTAAATGGCGCTGGGGAGGTTCAGGTTGGATATTGGGAGGAATTTCTTTACTGAGAGGGTTGTCAGCCATTGGAACAGGCTGCCCAGGGAGGGGGTTGTGTCCCCATCCCTGGAAGTGTTTAAGGGACGGGTGGATGTTGCGTTGGGGGACATAGTTGAGTGGGTTGATAGAGCTGGGACAAAGGCTGGACTTGATCTTCAGGGTCTCTTCCAGCTGGAACTATTCTGTGATTCTGTGAACCTCTTCTGAAACGAAATGTAAGCGATTTGGGGGCACAAGGGTCTGTGGTTGGTGGCGGTTGGGTGGCACCGAGGAGATGGCGAAGGACGCCCTGCGAGAGCCTCCTGGTCCTGGCCTTGGCTCTGCCTTTGGTGTGCCCACAGGTCACCTCTTGGCCGTACTCTCCAGCCAGTGAAAAATGTGTCTTGGAGTAGAGATGCTGTTTTAGTCCCTACTCCAACAACTTGCCTCTGAGAGCTCTCGTCTCCGGGGCTGAGCAGGGGCAGGACTGAAATCTTCTCATTTTCCAGCTCATAAAGTGATTTGTCCAAGGTCGCATCTCTCAGTGTCGCCGTTGTCAGCTCCGTAGCACTAAATGAACCAAACAAAAAGAAGTTATTTCACAACCTGGAGCAGAAACACTTAGAAAATTAATTTTCCGCAGCATAGATGTTCATCAATATGTTTTGTTGATCTGTGAATCAGAAAAAAAATACAATAGAATCAGCTTTGCTTAGAGTGAACGAT
>NW_009716669.1:0-1040 GCF_000703405.1 Apaloderma vittatum
CCATAATTTCAAAAGTATAGCAATTCTGAGGGGTGTGTGTGTGGGGTTTACATTTCCCGTTCCAAAGGGAGGCTTTCCCCTGTCTTGTAAACCAAGACACCAGGGGTGAGGACACGTCACAAGCCTCTCTATGCACCATCCACAGAGTCAAGATCTTGCTACAAAATGAACAGAAACCTGATTTCAAGCAGCAGCAGGTCACCCCTGTAGATCTAGAAGCCTCCCAAGAGGCTGCCAAGACAACCATCGCTCATCAGACTGATGCCTTCAGTGAATACATGATGTTAACAAAGACATCCCCCTTCCATGACCTGGATACAGGGGAGGGTGGTTTTCAGGAGATGTAGATGTTTTTACATCTACCAACTTCCCTCCTGGCCTCTGGTGTACCGGAGAGTGGGGAATTGATGCCTTCTCACCTCTCATCGTTGGGTCCACGCAGTGGGTTCTGCCCTCCCAGGCCGAACATGCTGATGTGATCTCTAATGAACATGATGTCTCCCACTTGGAAGTGGGGATTCAGGCCCCCGGCGGTGTTGGTGACAATCAGAATCTCCACCCCCAGGAGAAAGAAGACCCTGATGGGAAAGGTGACCTGCAAGAACCAAAGGTATACACGCAACGAGTAGCACGGCTCATCGACAGCTACTGCTGTGGTTGTAGCATTGCAATTTTTGGACAGCTTACTCCATCCAGAGCAGGGTCTATACGAGGCTATAAGGAGAAAAAACAACTTGTTCTCTGATTTATATATTCCTCTAATTTAAAGGAAGAATTTTAATGTTTTTTTTAAACATATTAAAACTTAATATTGAAATGAATATCATTAAAATTTGAGCCCACGTTTCCTACAGCTGCACTAAGGTCAAATAAACATGGTACAAAAAGGAATGTGCAGATAATTTTTCCTTGCTGCCAAGGTCTTGCAGAGATCAAAACACTGTGCTGATTGAAGGAACTACTTATGCACTTAGGGAGCATAACTGATACGGCAACTTTTTACAGCAAAGACGCACTTCTGTGAAGTGTAGAGATTATTT